>NC_057806.1:666701164-666924917 GCF_018294505.1 Triticum aestivum
TATGCAGGTTCTTACAGAAAAGAATTCCCTACTGTCCAAGGAGCTGGAAGAGTGCAAAGCCCAACTTGAGGCCGCACTAGCCGCGGCAGGGGAGCCCAAGGAGACCCTCTCTGGTAATATACACTTCGAAAGATAAGTATTTTGCGAAGCACAACATGGGTGTGAATCTGATAAATGAAATTGTAGATGGCGCCGGATTGAATCCGGAAAGGAAACACCTCCTACGCTAGCTAAAGGCTGGTGAGAAGGTGCTGACAAAGGTGAGGCGGGAGAAGAACGATCTCCAAGATGCCAACACCAAGCTGGGCGTCGAGTTGAAAGATGTTCGTGCCCAGCTGTCAGACTCCGTGAAGGAGAATCAGCGGCTTCGGCACGGCATATTTAGTAAGTGCTTGAACGAACCTTTGAAAGAAAGTTCGACGGGGAAGTCGGCTAACAGAGCAATGTCTGTAGGTGTGCTAATAGGTCGTCCTGCAGAGGAGATGCCCGGTTCTATGGGTGACCTTCTTCTCGAGCTCTCGCAACTGCTCGATCGAGTTCGACAGGCGATGCAAGGCGTCGCCCAGGCCCTGTGGCCATCCATCTCCTTGCCTGAAGGTCTTGGAGAGCTTGCGGAGAAGCTAAAGGGAGCACGGCGGTGCTTCCGATTGTGGAAGATATCGGCCTGCCGTCAAGGCGCGAGGGAGGCTTGGGCCATGGTGAAGACGCGGTACACAAAGGCTGACCCCAACCACATGACCGAGGTCCCTGTAAGCTTAGTATATGGCCAAGTAGAGTTGGCCGCAAAGTATTCCCAGCAGGACTGTAAATTAGACAGCCTGTTAGATGGTATTGAAGAGGAATACAATCAGTCAAAATGACTATGTAATTTAATTGACATTTATAATGCCTTCTAGCCGGATTGTAGATCATTTGTCATGGCCGACCTTTTCGCTTCAGCCTCGGGACCTGACGGTCCGGAGTGTGTCCGAATTCCCATGCGGTTATATAGGAACCGGGGAATGCATGGAGACCAGGCATATGGGTCATTAGCGCGTGAACAGACAAGTGCCCGACTAGTTATGTTATATTACATGGTTAGTAAGAAACATCTTCCAGGGAGAATAGTTCCATTAGGGGTTCCTTTCCCTGGGAGGCATGCCCTAAGGTGCATGTCCATGCTGCGAAAAGAAACGCATGAAAAACATCTGGGGGCGTATAGATAAAAAAAGATCATCTTTAGTTCACCGACCGAATATTCCCTTAAGAATGCTAGCTTTCGGCTTCACCCAGTCTGAGGTACACGTCTGGTTGACCCGGCAGTAACAATCGCAGAGGTGCTCCCTTTACCACCTAGCCGAACAATCGGGAACGTAGGGGTAAGCACAGGAGCCAGGCAACCCAGCTTGGTCAAAACTTAAGTCATATCGATGCATATAATGGTGAATAAAAGGTACATGCGGAAGTGTGACACATGTGTTGGGCATGAAGCCTGTATGAATAAGCTTTTGTTTAAAGAAGCCCCCAGGTTTAATGAGCGCGGATAGCGCATCACTTTATGAGCCTTTAAAGGCTATAAGAGAGAGAGAGAGAGAGAGAGAGAGAGAGAGAGAGAGAGAGAGAGAGAGAGAGAGAGAGAAGAGAAATGTAAGACAGAAAATATATAAAAATGGACAGAGGAAGGAGACGAACACAGAGTATGGCGCTAGGCGTAGAATCTTCGGAGACGGGCTGCGTTCCATGGGTTCGGCTCGAGTCGGTTATCCGATGCATCCCGCAGGCGGTACGCTCCACCAGTCAGGACTTGGTCAATTATGAAGGGACCTTCCCACTTGGGCTTGAGTTTGTCCTTTTTCTTGTCCGGTAGTCGTAGAACTAATTCGCCAATGTTGTAATTTTTGGCCCGTACTTCTCTGCTTTGGTATCTTCGAGCCTGCTATTGATAGAATGCGGAACGGGCTTTTGCTACGTCACGCTCCTCCTCCAATGCGTCCAAGCTGTCCTGCCGATCGAGCTCGGCTTCTCTTTCTTCGTACATGCGCACTCAAGGTGAGTCATGAATTATGTCGCATGGCAAAACTACCTCTGCGTCGTACACCATAAAGAACGGTGTGTATCCGGTGGTGCGATTCGGCGTGGTCCGCAGCCCCCAGAGTACGGAGTCGAGCTCCTCTACCCAGTGCGTGTTAGATTCCTTGAGGGACCGCACTAATCTGGGTTTGATGCCGCTCATGATAAGACCATTTGCACGTTCGACCTGGCCGTTAGTTTGTGGGTGATAGACGGAAGCATAATCGAGCTTGATGCCCATGTTTTTGCACCAGAGTTTTACCTCGTTGGCCGTGAAGTTTGTGCCGTTATCAGTGATGATGCTGTGGGGGATGCCGTAATGGTGTACAACCCCAGATATAAAGTCTATCATCGGTCCGGATTCGGCCGTATTAACAGGCTTGGCTTCTATCCATTTGGTGAGCTTATCCACCATGACCAGTAGGTACTTTTGCTTGTGGGTTCCGCCTTTAAGGGGTCCAACCATGTCAAGCCCCCAGACCACGAAGGGCCAAGTAATGGGGATAGTTTGGAGGGCGGTGGGTGGCATATGGCTTTGGTTTGCAAAGAGCTGGCAACCGGTGCATCGTTGGACTAAGTCCTGAGCGTCTGCCCGGGTCATCGGCCAATAAAAGCCCGTACGGAAGGCCTTGCTTACAAGGGACCGAGCTGCAGCGTGATGACCGCCGAGTCCGGCATGAATTTCAGCCAGGAGGTTCCGCCCCTCCTCTTTGGAGATGCACCTTTGAAGGACTCCGGTTGTGCTTTTCTTATAAAGCTCTCCCTCATGGACTCTGTAGGCTTTGGATCGCCGCACTATGCAGCGTGCCTCATTTTGGTCCTCGGGGAGTTTCTGCCTAGTAAGGTAGGCGAGGAATGGTTCTGTCCACGGGGCGATGACGGCCAGTATTACGTGGGCTGAAGGTGTTATTTCATTGGCAGAGCCTCCGATTGTGTCAGGATGTTCGGTGTCGGGCAGTGCGGTTGGGTCCGGGCTGTTATTGTTCGGCTCCCCTTCCCATACTACGGATGTTGGGGGGGGGGACTACATCGCGTTTTGCGCCGATGCGTGCCAGGACATCTGCCGCCTGATTATTTTCCCGGGCTATATGGTGAAATTCAAGCCCCTCGAATCGAGCTGACATTTTTAGGACGGCGTTGCGTTAAGCTGCCATTTTTGGATCCTTGGCATCGAAGTCTCCATTTATTTGGGATATTGCGAGGTTCGAGTCCCCGCGCACCTCTATGCGTTGAATGCCCATGGATACTGCCATCTGGAGACCATGTAAAAGGGCCTCATATTCGGCTGCATTGTTGGAGTCCTTGTACATAATCTGGAGTACGTATTGAACTGTGTCTCATGTGGGGGATGTCAAAACGACGCCGGCCCCCAGTCCGGCTAACATCTTGGAGCCGTCGAAATGCATGATCCAATTTGAATATGTGCCGTACTCTTTAGGGAGTTCGGCCTCCGTCCATTCTGCGATGAAGTCGGCCAAGACTTGCGACTTGATGGCTCGTCGTGGCTTATAAGTTATGTCGAACGGGAGGAGCTCAATGGCCCAATATGCAATCCGGCCCATTGCGTCATGGTTGTTTATAATATCGTTAAGTGGTACTTCCGAGGCTACTATTATTGAACACTCTTGAAAGTAGTGTCATAGCTTCTGGGATGCCATGAATACTGCGTACACAATCTTTTGATAATGCGGGTACTGTGATTTGCAGGGAGTGAGGACAGTGGACACATAATAGACCGACTTTTGAAGGGGGAATTTGTGTCCGTCCGCTTCTCGTTCAACGACGAGCACTGCGCTTACAACCTGATGTGTTGCTGCAATGTATAATAGCATTGGTTCACCAATGTTTGGCACGGCCAGGACTGGGTTTGTTGCCAGTATGGCTTTTATTTCGTCGAGTCCGGCCGTGGCTGCATATGTCCATTTGAAGTGTTCGGTGCACCGAAGGAGGCGGTAAAGGGGTAGGGCCTTTTCTCCCAAGCGAGAGATAAAGCGGCTTAGAGCCACCACGCATCCGGTTAACTTTTGTATTTGTTTGAGGTCCTTTGGGATATCTAGTTGCGACAGAGCTCGGATTTTGGCTGGATTTGCTTCAATTCCTCTACCGGATACAATGAAGCCCAAGAGCTTTCAGGCTAGAACGCCGAAAATGCATTTTTCCGGGTTGAGCTTGATGTCGTATGTTCGGAGGTTATCAAATTTGAGACTCAAGTCGTCTACTAGAGATTCAACATGTCTTGTTTTGATGACCACATCATCTACATATGCCTACACTGTTTTGCCGATCTGGCTTGCCAGACATGTCTGAATCATGCGCTGATATGTTGCGCCGGCGTTTTTGAGCCCGAAGGGCATCGTGTTGAAGCAGAATGGGCCGTATGGTGTGATAAATGCCGTTGCGGCTTGGTCTGGTTCCGCCATCTTGATTTGATGGTAGCCGGAATATGCGTCGAGGAAACACAACGAATTGTGTTCTGCGGTAGCGTCAATAATTTGATCGATGCGGGGGAGGGGGAAGGGATCCTTTGGGCAAGCCTTGTTAAGGTCTTTAAAATCAACACACAGGTGCCAGGATTTGTCTTTCTTTGGTACCATCACTAGGTTTGCTAGCCAGTCCGGATGTTTTATATCTCTGATGAACCCAGCCTCCAATAGCTTTGCTAGCTCCTCTCCCATGGCCTGTCTCTTAGGTTCGGAAAAACGCCGAAGAGCCTGTTTGACAGGTTTGAATCCTGTTTGGATATTTAAGCTGTGCTCGGCCAACCTGCGTGGGATTCCTGGCATGTCTGAAGGGTGCCAGGCGAAAATGTCCCAGTTCTCTCGTAGGAACTCTCGCAGTGCGGCGTCTACATCAGGGTTTAACTGTGCCCCGATGGAAGCTATTTTATTGGGGTCCGTTGGATGGACTTGGAATTTGACTATTTCGTCCGCCGGTTTAAAGGAGGTGGACTTGGATCTTTTGTCGAGTACCACATCGTCCCTATTCACCGTAGAGCGCAGCGCAGTCAGTTCCTCAGCCGCTAGGGCTTCGGATAGTGCCTTGAGGGCCAGTGCGGCTGTCTTGTTTTCAGCGCGGAGTGCTATGTCCAGATCACTAGCGAGAGTGATGATCCCGTTAGGCCCGGGCATCTTGAGCTTCATGTACCCGTAATGGGGTATTGCTTGGAAGATTGTAAACGCTTCCCGCCCTAGCAGAGCGTGATAACCGCTGCTGAATGGAGCCACATGGAATGTGACCTCTTCGGACCTGTAATTATCCGGCGTGCCGAACACCACATCTAGTGTGATTTTTCTTGTACAGCGCGCTTCCTGACTGGGGATTATTCCTCTAAAGGTTATGCTGCTTCGCTCAATGCGGTTCCAGTCTATTTCTATTTTTTGAAGGGTTTCCTCATAAATGTGGTTCAATCCACTGTCGCCGTCCATGCGTACCTTGGTAAGACGAAAGCCGTCCACTATTGGACTGAGGACCAATGCGGCTGGTGCTCGGGCTGTTCGGAATTTAGGTTCATCACTGGCGTTAAAGGTAATAGCCGTGTCACTCCATGGGTTTATTGTTGCTACATGGTAGACTTCGGCAAGGCTGCAGAGTGTCCTTTTTTGCATATTATTTGATGCGGAAGTCTCGAAGACTGTTAATACCGTATTGGTGTCTCTGGGGTGGCTTTCTGTGGCCTCCGGAATTAGGAGATTTTCGCCAATTTTGGCCACCTGCCGGAGTATCCAACATGCTTTGAGGCTGTGAGTTGGTGTGGCGTCCTCTGTACTGTGAATTTTACAGGGTCCATTGAGCCATCCTTCCAGTACGGTTCCATGCCCTATAGAGGGTTTTTTCTTTTTAGTGCTTGACCCGGGTGTCTGGTGATGATGCACCCTTTTATTTCAGACTGGGTTTTTATTCAGGGTCGGATTGTCCCAAAATTTGATTTCGGTTTTCCAGGCGCTTTCCATCGCACAGTACTTTCAAACAATGGACACCAAGTCAGCGAAGTGTGTAATATCACGGCGACTTATGGCGTTGAGTATTCCCTTGTCTGTGCAATTATTGCAGAAGATTGAGATTGCGTCTTCCTCGCGGCAGTCCCTTAGCCTGTTCTTAACCAGGAGGAATCTGGCCCAGTAATGATGTACTGTTTCATCGGGCTCTTGCCTGATTTTGGATAGATCGCTTATGTTGGGGTGGGTGGGTGGAATTAAATCCGAAGCCTCACCCCATCTGAGGCTCAGAGGCCGAGGAATTTCCGAACTCGAAAATTTGGATTCCTGGATGTTGTCCAATGAATCTAGCCCATCGCCTGACTCTAAGTTCAGGTCTTGAGTGATATCCTCACCTACGCGGGTATCCGGCTTGGAGGGATCAGGAATCCGGACGTAGCGAGTCCTTAAGATAGATGAAGGGTCGCTGCGCCGTCCCTCTACCACGACAACATGATGGGTGACTTGGGGAGAGTTAATCTCTCTCAGATCGGGTTTAGGCCCAATCTGGTCGTAATCCGTAGCGACTCCCAGGGCGGCGAAGCGATCCAAGAGCTTGTTTATGGAGGAGAGCTCCATTGGATCTAACTGCTCGGCGAGTTCCGAGCTGACATGAAGATTGTTTTCGATGGCTCGAGAGGTCATCGTCGGCGCAGAAGCCGAACATGCAGTCATAAAAACCACCTAGCCGGAGGGTTTGGCCGACAGCAAAAGCTCCCTTAGCAACGGTGCCGTCTTTAAAGACGGGGCGATGCATCCTTCCTGATGGCGACGACACAGAGGAACTCTCAATGAAAGCACCAATGTCGGTGTCGAAACCGGCGGATCTCGGGTAGGGGGTCCCGAACTATGCGTCTAGGCCGGATGGTAACAGGAGGCAAGGGACACGAAGTTTTACCCAGGTTTGGGCCCTCTCGATGGAGGTAAAACCCTACGTCCTGCTTGATTAATATTGATGATATGGGTAGTACAAGAGTAGATCTACCACGAGATCAGAGAGGCTAAACGCTAAAAGCTAGCCTATGGTATGATTGTTGTTGTGTATGTTGTCCTACAGACTAAAACCCTCCGGTTTATATAGACACCGGAGAGGGTTAGGGTTACACGAAGTCGGTTACAATGGTAGGAGATCTACATATCCGTATCGCCAAGCTTCCCTTCCACGCCAAGGAAAGTCCCTGCCGGACACGGGACGGAGTCTTCAATCTTGTATCTTCATAGTCCAGGAGTCCGGCTGAAGGTATAGTCCGGCCATCCGGACACCCCCTAATCCAGGACTCCCTCACCATACATGGACTAAAATTTTATAGAATACTCTATGTGCTTCACTTATATCTTTTGAGCTAAGTAATTTTGCTCTATGTGCTTCACTTATATCTTTTAAGCGTTATAATTTTGCTCTATGTGCTTCACTTAGATCTTTTAGAGCACGGTGGTGGATTTGTTTTAAAGAAACTATTGATCTCTCATGCTTCACTTAAATTATTTTGTGAGTCTCTTAATAGCATGGTAATTTGCTTAATAATAACTAGCAAAAGGCCCATGCGTTGCAACGGGTGAACAACAAAAACTCACGAAAATTATAATGTCCGACATAAAATGCACTCGTATGAACCGAAATCAGCAGCGCTCGGAGATTATTTTGTCAACACAAACAGATGGGGTTACAATGGGTACGAATGATTGAAAATTTTAATCAAGAAAATAAAAGAAGAAAAAAATATGGAACAAAAACCATCAATCCTGTGCATGTATCCAACTTCGTCGAGACAAAAATGAAATGTAGAACCAAGCCCGTCAATCGTGTGCAATTGTGCATGTAGATACGGAGAAGCAAACAAATGCATGCAACGGCCATAATCAAGCATTTAATACTTTTGTAGCTTTCTTGTTAAAAAAAATCCTTTTTCTAGCTAATTCCTCCTAAGTTAGTTAACTTGTTTCTTTAATCTCGTTTTTTGCATGGCGAGAATCAAGCCTTTAGTCTCCAGCCCGCGCTTGGGCACCAGCCGTCTCACACACAGGCAACGCGTGTCGTTTGGCCGCTCTTCCCTCCGACCTTATCTTCTCAGCCCCTTCCTCTCATCCTCTCGTCTCTTCCCCACACCTTTCTTCTCCCCATTCCCGATTCCCTTCTTTTCTCAGCACCCGAACCATCATGCACGCCACCCGCTACCGGAGCTCCAACGCGCCTCTCCTCCTCCCTCGTTTCTCTCTCCTCTGCCTCTCAGTTCTTTCTCTTTTCCCTTGTCCATGAGCAGGAGCACGCAAGGAGCCTCGCCGCTGCTGCCACCACCACCACGGCTGTCTTTACGCCACCGCCGCCTCCGAGTTCGCCAGCCGCTGCTCAGATCTGCGGGATCCATGTCCCCAAGCCGCCGGTGTCCGTCCTCCGTCCCGGATCTGGCTTGTCCACGCCCTTCGGCCTCCCCTGCAACCAGCGCCGGCACCCTCCCCACTGCCTCGTCTACATGCGTGAGGACAACGATGACAGCACCACCATCGACCGTCTGGGCCGTCCCTTGGCCTTGCTCGCATGGGCCGCCGCGTGGGCAAGCCAGTCGTCGCCGGCGGGAGCGACAGTGAACGGGACTACTCTTTGCATTCACTCTATCCCGTCTGCAACTCTGTTTTCCTCATCGGACTGACGTTGAATAATACCAAATTACAGGGTGTTATTTGCATAAGCGAAACATTTTCTCCTATAATCCACTTAAAATAGGATGGCGGGTTTAATTACTGAAAACACAAGGGCTTTTTTGAAAAAATGTGTGACGTACGACCAGAAGCAATGCGTGGTTTATTATTAGGGGAAGATATGCTTGGTATTCAAGATTTGTGAAACTTTCTTTTGAATGTGTTGAATACTAAGAAAATATTGAAGCATGATAATTGTTTTGAGATATGGAGGTGATAATATTAAAGTCATGCTAGTTGAGTAGTTGTGTATTTAAAGAATACTTGTGTTAAAGTTTGTGATTCCCGTAGCATGCATGTATGGTGAACCGTTATGTGATGAAGTCGGAGCATGATTTATTTATAGATTGTCTTCCTTATGAGTGGCGGTCGGGGACGAGCGATGGTCTTTTCCTACCAATCTATCCCCCTAGGAGCATGCGCGTAATACTTTGCTTTATAACTTCTAGATTTTTGCAATAAGTACATGAGTTCTTTATGGCTAATGTTGAGTCCATGGATTATACGCACTCTCACCCTTCCACCTTTGCTAGCCTCTCTAATACCGCGCACCTTTCGCCGGTATCATACACCTACCATATACCTTCCTCAAAACAGCCACCATACCTACCTATTATGGCATTTCCACAGCCATTCCAAGATATATTGCCATGCAACTTTCCACCATCTAGTTCATCATGACACACTCCATATTGCATATCCCGGTACACCGCCGGATGCATTCATATAGAGTCATATTTTGTTCGAAGTATTGAGTTGTAAGAAAAATAGAAGTGTGATGATCATCATTATTAGAGCATTGTCCCAGTGAGGAAAGAATGATGGAGACTATGATTCCCCCATAAGTCGGGATGAGACTCCGAACAAAAAATAAAATAAATAAAAAAGAGGCCAAAGAAGGCCACATAAAAAGAGGCCATAAGAAAAAGAGAAAAGGCCCAAACAAAAAAATATATAAAAAATGATGAGAGAAAAAGAGATAAGGGACAATGTTACTATCGTTTTACCACAGTTGTGCTTCAAAGTAGCACCATGATCTTCATAGTAGAGAGTCTCTCATGTTATCACTTTCATATACTAGTGGGAATTTTTCATTATAGAACTTGGCTTGTATATTCCAATGATGGGCTTCCTCAAATTGCCCTAGGTCTTCATGAGCAAGCAAGTTGGATGCACACCCACTTAGTTTCTTTTTGAGCTTTCATATACTTATAGCTCTAGTGCATCCGTTGCATGGAAATCCCTACTCACTCACATTGATATCTATTGATGGGCATTTGCATAGCCCATTGATACGGCTAGTTGATGTGAGACTATCTTCCCCTTCTTTTTGTCTTCTCCACAACCACCATTCTATTCCACCTATAGTGCTATATCCATGGCTCACGCTCATGTATTGCGTGAAGATTGAAAAAGTTTTAAAAAAGTTAGAGTATGAAACAATTGCTTGGCTTGTCATCGGGGTTGTGCATGATTTAAATACTTTGTGTGGTGAAGATGGAGCATAGCCAGACTATATGATTTTGTAGGGATAACTTTCTTTGGCCATGTTATTTTGAGAAGACGTAATTGCCTTGTTAGTATGCTTGAAGTATTATTATTTTTATGTCAATATAAACTTTTTTCTTGAATCTTTCTAATCTGAATATTCATACCACAATTAAGAAGATTTGCATTGAAATTATGCCAAGTAGCACTCCGCATCAAAAATTCTCTTTTTATCATTTACCTACTCGAGGACGAGCAGGAATTAAGCTTGGGGATGCCTGATACGTGTCCAACGTATCTATAAGTTTTGGTTGCTCCATGCTATATTATCTACTGTTTTGGACTATATTGGGTTTTATTTTCCACTTTTATATTATTTTTGGGACTAACCTATTAACCGGAGGCCCAACCCAGAATTGCTGTTTTTTTGCCTATTTCAGTGTTTCAGATAAACAGAATATCAAACGGAGTCCAAACAGAATAAAACCTTCGGGAACGTGATTTTCTCACCGAACGTGATCCAGGAGACTTGGACCCTGCTCCAAGGAACAAAAGAGGCGGTCATGAGGGTGGGGGGCGCCCCCCTAGGGCGCGCCCCCTGCCTCATGGGCCCCTCGTTGCTCCTCCGGCGTACTTCTTACTCCTATATATACACACGTACCCCCAAATGATCAGAACGGGAGCCAAAAACCTAATTCCACCGCTGCAACTTTCTGTATCCACGAGATCCCATCTTGGGGCCTGTTCCGGAGCTCCGCCGGAATAGGGCCGTCTATCGGGGGTTGGGTGCGACATATGCCAAAGGATGGATTATCATGGTGGGGGCGAGTAGAATGTCGCCAGTGCCTGGAAACGGGATGAGGCGTAGACATGCACGCCGGCGAATCTTACCCAGCTTCAGGGCTCTCCGAGGAGATAATACCCCTACTGCTGCTCTACGGGGTCTCCGCATGATCACTATGGCAAAGTGTTTACACGATTGCTCCTTGAGCTGTTTCCTGGAGGTAGGAGAGGGCAAGGCTAGCTCTCTCCCTCCTATATGATCTGGTCTAGAGCTAATGGATTCCAACCCTTTGCACGGGTGCCCTAGGGGGTTTATATAGGCCTACCCCCCAGGGGTACAATGGTAATCCGGCTGGACGCGGGCCTAGCCGTCAGTGCCTCCGGCCTCCGTCTTCTCCGCTGACTGCTGGGGCCCGCCGACTGGCTAGGTACGGAGCCGACATGCCGTGTCTGTCGTGGGCGGGTCTTGCCGTCTGTTGATTACTATAGCCGTGCTTCTGATGACGCGGGCTTGGTCATGGAGTCATGGCAACAGCTCCGCCACTTGGCGGGCAATCACTATTGCCACTCTCCATCACATCTGATTAATGGCGCGTGGGCCCCGGGGGAGGGTCTGGCCGACTCTCGGGGGCCGACTGGTGGCGCACTTGCCGTCTCCTGGGGTACCACTGGCTGGTGGGACCCGCCGCCCCAGGGTCGTACAGACTAGCCGTCGTGGGCGGAGGATTCGGTCCTTCGGCGCCGATGTCAGGGCCGGCACGGCAATAGTGTCACGCAGCACGGAGATCTCCCTGGGTACGGCGTGCTGTAGCCATGCCTGCCCCTGGTAAGGGGCGGGAGCGGGCTTTACTGTAGCCACTCCACGGTCTTGTCCCTTCCGATGAGGATATGGGGTTTGTTGGAGTCGCGGGCCGACTCCCCAAAGCTGGCTTCTTTGGTAGTCGCCAGTCGGGAGTCAACTTATCCTGAAGTCGTTCACGGGACTCGGCCGCGAGTGGGCAGTCGGTCGCCTTGCCGCCGACTTCTCAGAAGGCGGCTCTTCCTACTGGGGTCTTGAGGGGCACAGCCTGCCCCGATGTCTTGAAATGTTCTAGGGCTCGGGTTAGGCTACCCGTGGCCCATTACTCCGACAGTAGTTCCCGAGGCTGGTGAGGCGCCGCGGACGATCGGCCGAGAAGCCTCAGAAGTTTCTCTTTCCAGGTGCTCGACACATGGTTCTTGCTTGATTTCCGCCGGGCCGACTAGAAGGAGTCGGACCCGCCCAACTCTGACTTGCACAGTATTTCGAATGTCATGGCGGGATCCAAGTAGCGTGCTGGCTAAGCTTCCAGGCCGCTGCCCGTTTCGGGCCTGTCACGTGGCAACGCGCGCCCGGGCCAGTCTGCCAGCCTACGTGTGTGACGGGACATGCCCGTAGGAGGGGGCCCGCCATTACCGTGCCTCGGCGCTCGAGCGGATCCGCTGTGGCCTGAGCAGACAGTTGGGATTCTTGTGAAGTTACTGCGCGCAGTAACTTTGTCGTGGAAACGTGGGGGTCGTGGGGTCGTGGGTGCAGTAAATCCCATGACCGCCCCCTCGGCTTCGCAGCCCATGAGGCTATAAGTAGGGGAAGGAGGGGGGCGCGGCAGAGCATGCGCGCCCCTCCTTCCCACTACTCCTTGCTCTTCTCCTTCTCCTTCTTCCTCGCCCTGCCGTGCGCCCAAGCTTCGACGAACGCCGCGGCGATCAGCTCACGATGAGTTCTTCTTCTGCCACCGCGCCTCCCTCGGTGCTTTCCGGCACCTAGGACGGCTCAGAAGTTCACGACGACCACACCGAGTTCCTCTGCAAGACTCATCGGCTCCCCGTCGAAGATTACGTGCGGGTGCGTCTTGCGCCGAGGGGAGAGATTTCCCCAGCGCCGGAGGAGGGCGAGCGGGTCATCTTCCGCTCGCACTGCCTGCGCGGATTGGGGCTGCCGGCGAGCAGCTTCTTCCGCTCTTTTCTGGAGTTCTACGGCCTCCAGCCGCACCACCTCACGCCCAACACGATGGTGCTGCTGTCCGCCTTCATGGCCTTGTGCGAATGCTTCCTCGGAGTCCTCCCCACCCTCGAGCTCTGGGGGAGTTCTTCTACTCCAAGCTCGGCACCCAGGCTGCAGGCGTGCCGGCTCAATGCGGCGTGTTCATCGCCGGGCGGAGATCGGGGGCCGACAACCCCTTCCCCACCATCAGGCTGATAAAGTCGGTGAAGATGTGGCAGCGATCGTACTTCTACGTCAAGAGCGTCTTTGCGAGGGTCGATTGGGTCAACCTGCCGGCTTTCGAAGCCGGCTCGCCGGCTGGGAGACTGCCCAACTGGTCGTACCGGGCCAAGTCGCTGACGCCTGCGGGAGCCGGCGCCATTGCACGACTCCGAGTGCTGACGCAGTCGGAGGGCTTGACTGGTCCAGACCTGCTGGCCGCCTTCGTGGCGCGCCGAATTCTCCCGCTCCAAGGTCGCCCCCACATGATATGCCAAATGAGCGGGCACCGTGACACGAGTCGGATGTGCACCAAGGACATGCCTCACGAGGAGGTGGCCTACATGGTGAACTACCTCTCGGACAGCAAGCTCCTGGAGGACTGGCGGTTTGGCAAGGAGCCGTACTCCCGCGCCAACCCCCCACCCACAGTGAGTTGCCTTTTCTTTCTTTCTTTGGATTGTCTTCTTTCTTGCCGAGTTTGTTTTGTGCGGCCTGACCAGTCGGCTTTGGTCAGAATCCCCTCCTCCATCCACCAGCCGGCACCACGGGGCCGGCCCGCGAGTTCCTTGCCGACCGGGCAGAGAGCGACATCGACGACCCCGATCTGGGGCCGGCGGCTTTGGAAGACGACACGGAGGGAGGAGGCAGCCCGCGACTCGGGGCCAGCCCAGAGGACTGGCTTGATGATGAGGAGGAGGTCGCCCCCCACCATCGGCCAGGAGCCAGCCAACCCGGCGCGGGCTCTTCTGCCGCGCCGGGTGCTCCAGGCGGCGGGAAGAAGTGTAGGGCCGTGCCGTCCTTGTTCGGCAGTCGGCTGAAGAAGCCCAAGAGTTCGGCTGTGGCGAACCGGTAGGACGAGGCGGCTGCGAAGGCCATCCGCTTCCGTAAGGAAGTGAAGAAGCCGCCACTGGTCTCCGCGTGATTATTCCGTCTCAATGCTGTATTCTTTCTTTGTGGCTTTGTTTGAGTCTTTTACTTGCTTCCCTTGGTTCAGGGCTCCCCTCACTCTTGAGAGGGTCGTCGCCGCTTCCGTCATGGGGTCAGCGGAGACGTCCGCCACCACTCGGCGGATTGACCCCGCCGCCGACCTCCGGGAGGCGATGGAGCGGAATGCGCAGGAGAAGCGCAATGAGGAAGAGGCCGCCCGCCTAGAGAAGGTGGAGGCCGATAAGGCGGAAGCCTCCGCCTAGAAGAAACTGGCCGAGGCCGAAGCCGTCACCGCGACGAAGCGGCAGGCTGAGGAGGCCGCGCACCGCCAATTGGCGGTGTTCGTCACCCTGCTGAACTCTGCACCGCCGCCTCCGGAGTTCACGGGGCAGACTGGGGAAGCCGACGGTGAGAACCCCATCCTGGAGAGGGAAGGCTGCGACTCCTCCACGCCGAACGTGATCGTTCCGCCGCCACCTTTGTCGCCGTCTGGGAGCGCACAAGGCGAAAAGCCGGCGGTCCCGCCGGTGCCGCCGACCGAAGACGAGGCTGTGGCGAGGCTACTCTTTCAAGTCAGCTCGCCAACACGCCGCCGTCTTGAGAAGGCGACTTCTGCGCCACGCCCCCTGGAGACCGGCACCGCCAGCTCGGCGATCCCAGACGCTGAAGCGACGAGCGCCGCGCCCATTGGGTGGGTGCGAGGAGGCGGCACGGGGCCGATGAACTAGGCGCTTCTAGACGTCCAGATGAAGCTGCGAGCTGAGGGCGACGTGATCCAGAATTGCACCAAGGCATACCTGGCGTCGCGAGCAGCCGTCCGGGTATGCTTTCTCTTTGGTCCTCTTTTTTTCTCGTTTTTGTTCCTCTCTGTGAGGGCGCGCCAGTGCACCCATTGGGTGTAGTCCCGGAGTTTTGGGTCGGCTGCTAAGCAGGCGGCCCGGAACTCCTATTGGTGAGTTCCGGGTACTTACTTCTGTCTGAAATATTTTGTCGCAGGACTACCATAACCTCCGTGTTACTGCCTTCAACCGCAACGTTGAAGAGCTGGGCAAGCGGACCGCCGACTTGTCGGAGAGCCGGAGTGAGTTCTTTTTCTTCTTTGCGGGGGCGCGCTGGCGCACCCGCGGGCTGTAGTCCCTGAGATTCGGGCCGACTGCTAAGCAGTCGGGCCGGAACTCCCCGGCGACCTTCTTTACTAATGACTTAATGCCTTCTTTTGTCGGCGTTCTGGGAATGGGGGTCCCCAGACTTGCCTGCCTGCAGCCTGCGGCGTGGCTCAAAGGGGGGCCCCAGCACGGCCCATCTTCACCAACACAGACCCAAGACCCTTGCGAGGGGCCAAGCCTCGTGGGGCAGATGACACGGAGCTTCCTCAGGCACGGCCTCATCAGGCTGGCTTGCGAGGAGGCGGAGAGATCAAGGCGGGGTACCTCACGAGGTGCCCGTGATGCAAGCCATGATAACCAAGGGCGCCAGGCGGGGGCCAGCCCGCGCAGTGTCCTCCTTTCCTCTTTGGTGCAAAGGGGGCAAGCGCAGCCGCGGAGTACCGAGGCATCAGGCAAAGGTTGCCATTTCGGTGCAACAAGACCAAGACCAGGAGAACTGCAAGATGGAGGTCATTGTGGAGCCCAAGACGGCGTCACCTCCAAAGCTTTGTGCAGGCGAAGACTACTTTTGTCAGGATAGCTGGTACTAGCTGTCCCCCTTCAAATTAGCCCGCCATTGTTGGCTCCCTTCCCGATCGATATTTGGGAAGAGGACCAGGGCCTCTATAAATAGGACTAGCCACCCCCAGGGGAGGGGGAATCGAGAATCAGAGGGAGAAGAACAATAGCAGAGAGAGAGAGAAGGGTGAATGAACTCCTCCCAGCAGTTCATCGCCCCAGCCAAGAGCAGACCCTCGCGAGGCTGTTCTTCCTTGTATTGTTCATCATCGTCAGCCCAAGAGGCAATCCACCACGCCACACACTGGAGTAGGGCATTACACCACAACGGTGGCCCGAACCAGTATAAACCCTGTGTCTCTCGTGTTGTTCTTTCCATAGCTTAGATCTTAGCGAGGCGGAGGGGAGCAGGTAGGTAGGAGGCGAAATCTCCGCGCGCACCCCAGTGTTCGAACCTCAAGGGTCTGCCGGAACCCGAAATCCGACATTTGGCGCGCCAGGTAGGGGTGCGCCGGAATTTATCTTCCACCGCCCCATTCTCCTCCGACCATCGCGCCCATGTCTGATGCTCGTCGGGCCCGCGCCGAGCGCCGGGCCGCTCTCGCTTCCCGCGTCGCCCAGATGGCTCCTGTCGGCGGGCCTCCTCGCCGTTCCCCATCACCTACCATCAACGCCGCCACCAGCCCGGTGGGGGACGAGCAGCAAGCATCGTCTCAGCATCCGTCCATGCGGCAAGACGGCCGCACCGCAACTCCCTCGCTCACCCCAGCTGGTGCTTCGTCCCGCGCGCTCCGTGCACCCATGGAGGCTCGAGCTGTGCTCATCACGGCAAACGAGCTATTGCGCTACCGTCCCGTCGACGATGTCTACGAAGAATGGCTCAACCGCGTCACCGAGCTCATCCGTGCCGCAGGGGGCTCTCCTGCGCCGTCCGTTCTGCTGCACCGCGCCCCGCCCCGCGCGGGCGACGAAGCTCCGGTGGCGCCCCGACCGCCTCCTCCTCAAGAAGGCGCCATGGCTCCAAGGCGCGTGGCCCCTGGGCGGAACCCGCTCCATCAGAGCAGAGCTGCCAGGAAGTCCCTCGCCCGCAAGAAGCCGCCCGGGCGCTCCCTGCTCCAGCACGTCGCGACCATGCTCCTACTTCCGCACGTCAAGACCCAGCTGCAGTGCGTGGGGACATGCAAGACCAAGCTCTCCGTCACCCAAGGCCTCCCGTGGCCACAGCAGGCTGCTGTGCCTTCACCACCAAGCTGTGCAGCGTCGCGTGGCCCAGCAAGTTCAAGCCAGACCTGCCTCCTCGTACGACGGCACGGCTGACCCTGCGGAGTTCCTCCAGCTCTACGAGCTGGGCATCGAAGCTGCCAACGGAGACGAGAAGGTCATGGCGAACTGGTTTCCCATGGCACTCAAGGACGGGGCCCGCACCTGGCTCCTAAAACTGGCTCCAGGCACGATCTCCTCCTGGGACGAGATGCGCACCCGCTTCATCGCCAAGTTCCAAGGTACTCGCGACCGGCCACCCGCCATGAGCGACATGCGCCGCATCAAGCAACAACCCGAGGAGACCCTGCAGAAGTACATCCAGCGCTTCAACAACGCACATCTCAAGATTCCCAAGGTGACTGAGGAGGTCATCATCTCAGCCTTCTCCGACGGCGTGCGCGATGTCAAGATGAAGGAGGAGCTGGCGATGCATGAAGACCTGTGCACTTCCTTGGAGCTGTTCAACTTGGCAACCAAGTGCGCTAGGGCTGAGGAAGGGCATCTCTCCCTCCTCGAGCTGCCTACCGCAGACCCAGAATAGAAGAAGCCCAAGGCCAAGGATGTGAAGCGCAAGGGGGCTGCCGTGCTCGCGGCAGAACCAGACACATGGCGGGGCAAAGATCAGCCCGAACCTTCCAAGGGCAGCCGGTACTATGTGTACCACAACCTCCACACCCACAACACCAACGAATGTCAAGAGCTCCGAGCCGTGCGGGGAGGAAGGATCGGCCGTTGCCCCGACCGCGGTGACCGGGGCTATGGTCGAGGAGGAGGAAGGAACGCGGGACGCTGGGAAGACCGTGGCCCGCGCCAAGGGTGGCGTGATCAACCTCACGAGGATCGCTGGCAAGACTCGCCTCGCAAGGGAGACTGGAGGGATCAGCCTCGCGAGGATCGCCCGCAAGGCAACGCAGGCCTCCCCCCGCTGCCGCTGCAGCCAAGGAGAAACGAGGACCGCCACCAAGACGAGGGGGCTAGGGGCTTCCAGGAGCCGCGCGCGATCGCCTGCATCCTGGGCAGGGCTCAGGCCCCAGCCTCTTAACGCATCTTCAAGCAGTTCGCCCGCGAAGTGAATGCCGTCCTCCCCAGGCTTGAAGCCACGCGCCCTCTTAGGTGGTCGGCGTGCGCCATCACGTTCAGCTCAGCAGATCAGCTCAAGTGTGCGGCTACAGCCGGAGTCCTCCCAATGCTTTGTTCCCCAATCATCAGCAACGTGGTGGTCACCAGGACCCTTATCGATGGCGGTGCAGGGCTCAACGTCCTGTCCGTGGAAACATTCAACAATCTCCAAGTGCCCTACAGCCAACTTTAGCCAACCAAGCCTTTCTCCGGAATCACCGACGGCTCCACGGTCCCGATTGGGCAGGCCCGCCTCCCCGTCACCTTCGGGGTACGTGACAACTACCGCACCGAGCTCACCGACTTCGACGTCGCTCACATTCGCCTGCCGTACAACGCCATCCTTGGGTACCCAGCGCTGGCCAAGTTCATGGCCGTAACTCACCACGGCTACAACGTCCTCAAGATGCCAGGAAGTGGCGGAGTCATCACGGTGCCTTGTGAAGAGAAGGAGACAGTGTGTTCCCTGGAACAAGCCTTTCAGGCCGCGTCACTTGAAGACCCGGACCGCGGAAGCAGGAGGCCTCCCGAGACCGCCCCCAAGAAGAAGACACTGTCCGGCCCGGCCCCTCAGGAGGCAGGCCCCTCTAGGCCCGTGCCTGCCCAAGGGGAACCTCCTTCCATCGCATAGGAAAGCGTGCCCGGTGCCCTCCTCACGCAGGGCTCGGGGGCTCTCCCCTGGAGGGCCGCCGACCTGGCTAGGGTCACGAGGGAGGCGCTTGGGCACCACATGGAGGCGTGTTTTGAAGCACATTTCCCTCAAGAAGGAGTAAGGCAAGGAGAGCCAGACCCTCAGGAGTTCGTCAGCAAGGCCATTCAGGAGCTACAAGAGTCAAGGGTCATGAAAGGCGGCCGCCGTTTACCAGCAGTGGTTCCCCATCCAGGCGAGGATGGTGGGCTGCGCGTCTGCATCGACATACCAGGGCTCAACCGAGTCGCCTCTCTGGAGCGCCTCTGGCCCTCGCGAGTGGGGCGCTGCGGAGGTCCACCCCACAACTATGTTCGCATGCCTTACGACCTGCCGCACGCGCTGCCACATACCAGCGCCTCATGAGGGGCATCATGGGGGCACAAGAGGTCAGGCGTTCCGCAGCCCTGGCGGAGATGGAGATGGTCCGCGGGGAGCCGCCAGCACCTCCGGAGCCTCCCGAGGCCCCCGGGCCTGGGGGCTTGTAAGGATCGGCTTCCGCAGCCCACCGAGTCTGCTACACCAACACCCCTTCGTCCTCAACGTCATCAGGTGACATCTTTCAAGTTTCACTTCCAGCTGGGAGCGCCCCCAGGGCTGCATTATTCCCAGGCCGCGTGGGTCCGTCCCTGCGGCATGTACCCCTTTTATTTCATGTTGTTAGCTTACCTTGTTGGGGGCGCCCTTCGGGCTGCATCATCCCCAAGTCGCTCGGGCCAGACCAGCGGCATGTATCTCATTTGCATTTATTTCCGGTTATGTGTTATACCCACCATGCTTGATTATTTGATGCCGGTACACGGCACCTCTTCTTCTCCATGCCGACCACTTGCACGTTAAAGGGGGGGGGGTACGTGAGCATCGTGACTCAGGGCTCTTACTGGCTCTCCAACCCTCACCCTCTAGCCTTGTCCACGGCATCGCGACCTGGCATACCAGCGACGACTGAGACCAGCTCGAGGGCCGGGACCCGAGGACGTAGAGTGCCGGCATCCAACCAAATTTGTAGGGACACATCACAAGATAAGGCCCAGTGCCAGGCGCAACCCACCTAGAGGTAGGGCCCCGTGAGTCCCGCGCAGGCCCACGGGTGCCCAGATACACCTCGCCAGGCCCTACCGTGCTAGCCACATGTCAGGGCGGGGCTGTACATGCCCCGAGGGCTCCTCCTGGAGGGGGCCCCCTCCCACGTACCAGTGGAAGCACCATGCTCCGTGCTGGCTGACGACACTGCCGAGGAGCGGCTATGCCCGTACACATACGGAAGCGCTATGCTCCGCGCTGGTGATAAACAACTGAGGGTGGCCCCCGGGCCGCATCAACCTCAGGGAGCCCAGAGCTCAGTGTCTGGCCTCATCGTAATGCCTCCCCTCGGGAGTGCCGCGCGAGGGGGCTGGGCACGGGGGCTGCGCCTGGGTCACGCCCAGATGCACGCCGCCCAGCCAGGCCCCCCCTGGGCCTGGTTCGTCGCGCGTCTCTCCCCGAGCAGAGCCAAGGTACGAAGGCCGTTTGAGCATCAAGGGGGACTCCTGAGCATCGCGACTCAGGAGCCTAACTGGTCGCGTAGCCCCTCACTCCTTAGTTCCGAAAGGCTAACGCTGGGTGAGGTATGCACGGGGCTGGGCTCTGTAGACGTAGAATGGTAGATCCATCCACATCACACCTCCCTAGTTGCTGTTCGTGTGCCAAGGGGGACTCTTGAGCATCGCGACTCAGGAGCCTAACTTGTCAAGTAGCCCCTCACTCCTTGGCCCCGTCCTGGTTTCCAGTCGGGACTAACACTGGGTGAGGTATGCGCGGGGCCAGGCTCTGCCGGCTAGAACATAAGCAAGTAGGAGGGAAAAGCGCAAATTTCAAGGAATTCAAAAGCAAATATCACAGTCCACACTGTTGTCTCAATGCCAAACGCAAGTTTAAACGCCTCCCCGAGGCATGATACATGTGCAGGAATTAAAGGCAGGACAGGAGCCACGACGGAGTCACTTGTCGGCGGTGGAGCAGCGCGGAGTGGTTTCGCCTCATGGAGTAGTGGGGTCGGCAGCGCCTTGCTTTGGCTTGGTGCTGAAGGCCCGGAACTTCCCCAGCAGAGCCTCCGCGCGACCCTTCATGGCCTCGGCAGCGGCAGCGGCACGCTCGCCGCTTACTGGCTCCAGCAGGCTGTCGAGGTCGACGTCGGGATCGCGAAGGTAGATGTGGGTGAGCACCCGTGTCAGTGCTGCAGAAGACAGGACCTGCACCTCGGCCTCGAACGTGGGGCCAAGGCCAAGGGAGACATCTTCAAGAGCGCGAACCAGGAAGGGAAGCAGCTTGGCGGGGCCATCCTCGGTGCCGGCCAGCGGGCTCTCCAGGCCGCTGTCGTAAAGCGTCCTCAGCGAGGAGCGAGCCTTCGCCTCCATCTCCATGAAGGCCACACGGTCCTCGGCAAGAACCAGGGCCTTGTTGTCCAGCTCGGCCTTCCTCGCCCCCAACTCCTGCTCCAGCGTGCCTAGGCGGTCGCGGCGCTTCCTGAGCTTGACCTCCCTCTCCTTGACGGACGCCTCGCGAGCCTTCACGCCTTCTTCCTGCTCTTGGCGAAGGCGGACCTCTTTCGCGAGCTGGTCCCGCAGGCCTAGCAGCTCGTCCTCCAGCGCCTTCAAGCGACCACGGACGTCGGCCACCTCCCCCAGGGCTGCGTCATGAGCAGCCTTCGCCTCAAGGACGGCCTGCTTCTCCTCATCGCAAGCCGTCGAGGCCTGGACCAGCGCCGCCCGAATCAAAGCGTCGGAGCGAACCCATCCTTAAGCCAGCTCCAAGCGCCCGGCCACCAAGCGAGGGTCGGCGCCAAGAAGATCCTGCCGCAGTTGGTCCAGCTCAGCAACAGCACGATCCAGAACGGCAGAAGGAGTCTGAGAGACAGCAGCCGGTGGAGTAGGAGGAGAAGGCGGCTGCGCGGCCACAACATCCTGAGGCGGAGTCTGCTACGCCCCAACGGCTGTAGTGGCGGCGGCAGGCAAGGACACCTCGGGAGTCACTTGGGCCGTGGGGGCCGAGCTCACCCCAGCCGGCTCAGCCAGGCCTCGCGAGGACGACCGGGCAGGAGAAGCCCGTGCGTCACGGTCACCCTCCTTCGCGGGCAGAGGCGCTGCCACGGATGGAACCTCAGGAGCTCCCCTTCGGTTTCTTTGCTGCGGGCGCCAGCCTATCCAAAAGATGCGGACGTCAAGCCTCAAAAGCAGAACAAGAAATAAAGACAAGAATCAAACGCTTACGGGTCGTCGCCAGTGAGCTCGAGCGGCCTCCGGCCAAATTTGAAGCCTGAAAGCCGGCTAGAAGGGTCAACCTCGGGAAGCTTGGAAGCGGGAGGTGCGTCTGCGGTCCGCCTCGGGGCCGGGGCAGACCCGCGGGAGATCAGCCCGGTCTTGTCCTTCTTCGGGATCGGGGGCAAGCTCCCGCCGTCTTGCTCGTCATCATCCTCGTCGTCATCGCTCGGAGAGAGGCGGAGAACGCGGGACCCGCGCTGGGGGAGGGGTGCCCTCGACTCTCCATCAGTCGCCTCGGAGTCAGGCCCTCTTTCCCGTCCCCTCCTTCCTCCTCTTCGCTGGAGTTGTCGGAGGGCACGTCCACCGGTTCCTCGGGAGTTTCCATGGGCACGGGCCCATCCCCGTTGAAGACGGGCATGGACTACACTACCTGCTCCCAGTCGTCGCGGAGGAACAAGGGAGTAGGGGCACCCTCCAACCTCGCCACATCGCCCCCGACCAGAGATTGGAGGACCGCAGCCAGATCTCCGGCGGCCAAGGCCGCGGGGCTCGGATGGGGCCTCCACATCGGAAGTGAGTACTGCCGAAGCGGAGCCAGCTGGTGCTCCAGGAATTCCCTCAGCAGCGACGCGCCGGTCAGCTTCATCGCCGCCATGTTGGCCGGCCTCAAATCCGCGTCCATCTTCTCCAACACCAGCCTCGCACGGGGGTCCGCGAGCTCCGCTCAACCCCAATCGCTGGAGCTCATGGGCTGCTTCGTGGGCAAGATCAGCCGAGGATGGATGCGCCTAGCATCCGCCAAGACCCACTTGCTCCTGAAGCCCTTAATCCTTTTCCCGGGGTTTGAGATGGCAATGGCGCCACCGTACGCGATGAAGCTCGCGCACGCGGAAGCAGGACCGCAAGAGGTCTGGAGGTAGAAGTAGTGGCGCAGAAAGGCCACTAAGGGCTGCACCCCTATGAGAGCCTCGCAGTAATAGGCGAAGATTGCTAGGAGAAGGACGGAGTTCGGGTGGAGATGCAGAGCCTGTAGATTGTAATGGCGGAGGACAGAGAAGAAGAACTCGGAGAAGGGAGGCACCAAGCCAGCAGCAATCTCACTTACAAAGAGCGGATAGATGGTGCTCCCTTGACCCTCAGGGGTGGCAGAGCCAGCCTTGAACATCTTCGCCCCGTCGATGCCCCGGGCCGCCGCCATCCGACGCAACCGGATGAGGCTCGCCCCCGACACGTTCGGCGAGTCCAGGGCGGACGAGTACCAAGCTACGGCCGGGGGCTGACGAGGCGCCATGGCTTCCTAGGTCATGCAGTCAGAGTAGATCTGGAAATTTTGGAGGAAGGAAGGAGAGGCGCAAGAAAGGGGATCTGAGCAGCAACCGGAGAAAGCAAAAAAGCAAAGCCTAGGCAGATGCCGCTCCTTTATCAACTTGCGTGAAAGCACAAGTGCTCCCTAGGTGGTTTTGATAATTGATGACAACATATCTCTTGTTGGACTAACATTTCTATCTAGCATGTTTTAGATAAGTTCAACAATGGAGTGGCATGGACTAAAGGTTGTGGGAACTCCTTTCAGATGCTAAGGACAAAGGATTGGCTAAAGCTTCAAGCTCAAGACTCTTCATTTTACATTTTAGTGATCCAAGATCACATTGAGTCCATAGGAAAAGTCAATACTATCAAGGAGGGATGAGGTGTTGCTTAATGAGCCTCTTGCTTCATGTGCTTAATGATATGCTCCAAAATCCTCAGCTACTTTCCCACTTCCACATATGACCTAAACCCTAAGCCAAACTCGGTCCTATCGATTCTTTCTATCCGGCGCCACCGAGTTTCACTTGTCATAAGCCATTGCCAAACCCTAGCAATTCGGTTCTACCGATAGGGATCTCGGTCTCACCGAGATGGGATTGCAAACTCTCTGTTTCCCTTTCATAACTTTTCGGTCTCACCGAAAGAGCGAATCGGTCCCACCGAGATTGCAATGTAAACTCTTTGTTTCCCTTTTGTAACTTTTCAGTCTCACCGAAAGAGCAAATCGGTCCCACCGAGTTTGCCTGACCAACTCTCTGGTTAGCTTATTACCAAACTCGGTCTCACCAAGTTTGTGTAATCGGTCTCACCGAGATTACGTTATGCCCAAACCCTAACCATATTGGTCCTACCGAGTTGCATGTCATTCCCACCGAAAATCTCTAACGGTCACTAGGTTTACCTTTTCGGTCCGACCGAGTTTGTTGATTTGGTCCCACCGAGATTGGAAAACTGTGTGTAACGGTTGGATTTTGTGTGGAGGCTATATATAGCCCTCCACCTCCTCTTCATTCGTAGAGAGAGCCATCAGACTAAGCCTACACATCCAGCATCCTATTTCTGAGAGAGAACTACCTACTCATGTGTTGAGGCCAAGATATTCCATTCCTACCATATGAATCTTGATCTCTAGCTTTCCCCAAGTTGCTTTCTACTCAAACCTTCTTTCCACCAGATCCAAATCCTATGAGAGAGAGTTGAGTGTTGGGGAGACTATCATTTGAAGCACAAGAGCAAGGAGTTCATTACCTACACACCATTTGTTACTTCTTGGAGAGTGGTGTCTCCTAGATTGGCTAGGTGTTACTTGGGAGCCTCCGACAAGATTGTGGAGTTGAACCAAGGAGTTTGTAAGGGCAAGGAGATCGCCTACTTCATGAAGATCTACCGCTAGTGAGGCAAGTCCTTCGTGGGCAATGGCCATGGTGGGATAGACAAGGTTGCTTCTTCGTGGACCGTTCATGGGTGGTTGCTTCTTCGTGGACCCTTCGTGGGTGGAGCCCTCCGTGGACTCGCGCAACCATTACCCTTCGTGGGTGGAGCCCTCCGTGGACTCGCGCAACCGTTACCCTTCGTGGGTTGAAGTGTCCATCAACGTGGATGTAGGATAGCACCACCTATCCGAACCACGGGAAAAACATCCGTGTCTCCAATTGCGTTTGAATTCTCCAAACCCTTCCCCTTACATTCTTGCAAGTTGCATGCTTTACATTCCACTGCTCATATACTCTTTGCATGCTTGCTTGATATGTATTGTGTATGTTGAAATTGTGCCTAAAACTTCACTCAAACCAAAAAGGCCTAAAAATTGCAACTTTAGCACTAAGTGTCTAATCACCCTCCCTCTAGACACATCTACTTCTAGATCCTACAAGTGGTATCAGAGCTTTGGTCTCCATTGCCTTGGTTTAATCACCATTGGAGGAAGATGGATGTGTCTACCTTAGGGAGTCTTAGACATAGAGTGCCTATTCTTGATGGAGAGTATTTTCATGAGTGGAAAAATGAGATGCTTGTAATTTTCAATCAATATCATTTGAACAAGTATATTGCTAGCCCTTGTGCACCTCATTTTGATCCTTTGCATCCTACCCTAGATGAAGATATTGACATGATTCGCAATCTTAGAACTATTGAGCTCATCATTAGAGGATTGCCCAAAAATTTGATTGCTAGCTTGCCTACTCTTAATTGTGCCTATACTATATGGAAATTTCTTGAGGAACGATTTCCCGATCGTTCCTTGAAAACTTTGGATGAAATTCTCCATAAATCTATTGCCTTGAGTAAGATGAACTCTAGTGATCCTAGTTTTGGTAATTGTCTATTTGAACTTACCAATCTTAAGCATGCTAAAGGAGATGTTGGAATCATTAGTGATATCATATTCGAAGCTATAAGAATTCATAAAAGTGACCACTTTGATGATCATTTATCTAATGAATTACCCTCTCTAGGAAATGATGAGTCACAAGATCATGATGAACATGGATACTATGATGATGATGATGATAGTGACTTCGATCTTGATGATGCAATGAGACATTTTGGTCTTATGGCAAATCTTCGGGGATATGAATCAGGAGGAAAGGAATGGGTTCTTGATAGTGGATGTACTGATCATATGACCGGAGATGAAGAGATGTTTTGTGAGCTTGCTGAAAATGACGGCCCTCGAAAATATGTCACCTTTGGTGATAATTCAAAGGGTAAAGTGGTTGGCCTTGGTAAGGTGGCCATCTCACATGATAGTTCCATTCAAAATGTCATGCTCGTTGAATCTCTCGGCTACAACTT
This sequence comes from Triticum aestivum, assembly GCF_018294505.1. Classification (NCBI taxonomy): domain Eukaryota; kingdom Viridiplantae; phylum Streptophyta; class Magnoliopsida; order Poales; family Poaceae; genus Triticum; species Triticum aestivum. The sequence continues at coordinate 666,727,387 of NC_057806.1, forward strand.
ACTTTCAGTATCTACACTTGCTAATTTTGGTTTGAATGTCCTATTTACTGAGGTAGATTGCCAAGTATTTTGTCGAGACAATCATAAAATGGTCTTTACTGGTATGCGTAGAGGTGATCTTTACATTGTCGATTTCTCTAAAAAGGCACAACCTAAAACTTGCTTTGTTGCTAAATCCTCAAAAGTTTGGTTGTGGCATAGACGACTAGGTCACGTTGGCATGAGAAATCTTAACAAGCTTATTAAAGTAAATCATATCCTTGGAGTTAACGATGTCATATTTGATAAGGATAGACTTTCCAGTGCTTGTCAAGGAGGTAAACAGGTTGGAGGAAGGCATCCCGTGAAGAACATCATGACCACAAGAAGGCCACTCGAGCTACTTCATATGGATCTTTTTGGTCCCAACGCCTACAAGAGTCTCGGTGGAAATTCTTTTGGTCTAGTTATAGTTGATGATTTTTAAAGATTTATGTGGGTGTTCTTTCTTAATGACAAGTCACAGGTCCAGAAGATCTTCAGAAACTTTGCTAGGAAGGCCCAAAATCAGTTTGACGTGAAGATCAAGAAGGTTCGGAGTGACAACGGAACGGAGTTCAAGAACGCAAATGTGGACACCTTTCTTGACGAAGAAGGGATTTCACATGAGTTCTCGGCTACGTACACACCTCAACAAAATGGAGTTGTTGAGAGGAAGAACCGGACGCTCATCAAAATGGCAAGAACGATGCTTGATGAATACAAGACGCTGAAGCACTTTTGGGCAGAAGCGGTTGAGACAGCTTGTCACGCAACAAATCGCTTATATCTTCACAAGCTACTCGGCAAGACGGCATACGAGCTTCTCACCGGTAACAAACCCCAAGTTGGATACTTTCGAGTATTCGGCTCAAAGTGCTACATTCTTGATAAGCATCATCGTTCAAAGTTTGCTCCTAAATCTCATGAAGGTTTTCTACTTGGTTATGGCTCAAACTCTCACACTTACTGTGTCTACAACAATTTCACTCGAAAGGTTGAAGAGACGGTAGATGTGAAGTTTGATGAATCTAATGGCTCGCAAGTAGAGCAATTGCCAATTGATGTAGGAGACAAAGACCCTTCAGAAGCAATCCAAGACTTGTCCATTGGCAAAATTCGTCCAACGGAGGTGAAGGAGAGTACTTCATCTGTCCAAGTGGAAGCTTCTACTTCACGACAAGGTGAACCAAGAATCAATACGGAAGCATCCACAAGTGGGACACACCAAGATGAAGAAGACAAGGAAATGCATCAAGACGAACATCAACAACCTCTTTCTCCACCACGACAAGAGAACGACCACGTCAACAATGAAGAAGGCCAAGAAGAAGAACAAGATGAATAAGATGTTCAACGAAGACCCAAGCAAAAGCTCTCACGAGTTCGAGCAAGAATTGCCAAAGATCATCCCGTCGAGCAAATCTTAAATGATATACAAACCGGGAGAATCACTCGCTCAAAGACTCGTTTAGCTAACTTTTGTGAAAACTATTCATTCATCTCTAGCATTGAACCTATGAAGGTTGAAGAAGCATTGGAAGATCTGGATTGGATAAACGCTATGCATGAAGAGCTACACAATTTTGAGAGAAACCAAGTTTGGACATTGGTTGAGAAGCCCGACAACAACCACAACATCATTGGTACCAAATGGGTGTTTCGCAACAAGCAAGATGAAGATGGACAAGTGGTTCGCAACAAAGCACGTCTCGTCGCCCAAGGGTACACACAAGTCGAAGATATGGACTATGGTGAGACATATGCTCCCGTTGCTAGACTTGAGTCCATTCGCATCTTACTTGCCTATGCTAATCACCAGAATATCACCTTGTACCAAATGGACATTAAAAGTGCTTTTCTAAATGGTGAAATAGAGGAGGAAGTTTATGTCAAACAACCTCCCGGCTTTATCAATCCTAAGAAACCAAATCATGTTTACAAACTTCACAAACCTCTTTATGGTCTTAAACATGCTCCTAGAGCATGGTATAAATGCTTGACCGAGTTCCTTATTACAAGTGGTTTTGAAATTGGTAAAATTGATTCTATTCTTTTTACTAAAAGGGTTAATGGTGAACTATTTGTATGCCAAATTTATGTTGATGATATCATATTTGGTTCAACTAACCCTCTCTTTAGTGAAAAGTTTGGAAAGCTAATGTCAGAGAAGTTTGAGATGTCTATGATGAGTGAACTCAAATTCTTTCTCGGTTTGCAATTCAAGAAAACTAAGGAAGGTACATTTGTCTCTCAAACGAAGTACACCAAGGACTTATTCAAGAAGTTCAATATGCAAGAATGCAAAGGTATGTCTACACCATGCCTACTAGTGGACATAATGATTTGACCAAAGATGGTGAACCGGTTGATCAAAAAGTTTATCGCTCTATGATTGGTTCATTGTTATACCTATGTGCTTCACGTCCCGATATTATGCTAAGTGTGTGCATGTGTGCACGATATCAAGCTGCTCCTAAAGAATGTCATCTTAAGGCTGTGAAAAGGATAGTGAGATATTTAATCCATACACCAAATTTTGGCATTTGGTATCCTAAGAGGTCTTCTTTTGATCTTGTTGGCTATTCCGACTCGGATTATGCCGGAGACAAGGTTGATAGAAAGTCCACTTCAGGTACTTGTCAATTTCTTGGTAGATCTCTTGTGTCTTGGTCTTCCAAGAAACAAAACTCGGTATCCTTATCCACCGCCGAAGCGGAATACATTGCCGCTGGTTCATGTTGTGCTCAATTACTTTGGATGACCCAAACTCTTAAAGATTATGGGATTTATGTGAAACATGTTCCACTGCTTTGTGACAATGAAAGTGCTATCAAAATTGGTCATAATCCTGTACAACATTCTCGAACTAAGCATATTGAAGTTCGTCATCATTTCATTCGAGATCATGTTGCTAAGGGTGACATTGATCTTAAGCATGTTCGCACCGATAAGCAATTAGCGGATATATTTACTAAAACTCTTGATGAGAAAGTGTTTTGCAGGTTGAGAGGAGAATTGAACATCATTGATGCTTCGAACTTGGAGTAGAAACTCCATTGGATACATGCAAGACATAAGCTTATGACTAATCCGTGATATATCTCTTATGCTAACTATCTTATGTCTTGGATATATTTGCACCTTGCATGTTGTCTAACCCATGTAGGTGCTTGGTTGAATCTATTTCCATGAGATTGCAACTCACTCACATCTTGAGCAATCTCTACATCACCAAGACTCTACACAATGGTGGTTGAAGACAAGGAAGCACAAAACCATTCAAACATATCCTTTGACAAATTCTATGTTGAGCTTCATGATTGTCATTTTTGGATACACAAGTGCTCTTCCTTGCAAGAACTAACCCATGTAGGTAGATGAACTCAAACTCCAAGTGGTGCTCCCAACTCTTGATGAGCTACATCAACCTTGAGCACCCACACAAGTTCAACTACATGAGCAAGAACCACACCACCACCCAAGGTATGTTATTCCATCTTAGAGAAGCTTTACTCCAAGACATGAGTCAAAGCAACTCAACAAGATGTGAATACATCAAGATGCTTAAACGAAAAATGGTAACCCCATTTTGAGCTTAAACGATGAGTATGACCTATGATCAAGTGTTCTCACTTGACTCCTAAGTCAATATACTCTAACATAGGTGACTATGTCACCGCCCAACTCTAGATGAAGTTCTCTTGTGTTCTTTTCTGTGTTATTGTATTTGTCTCATGCATGTTTATTCTCTTTCTATTTTTCAAAAAAAAACTTCATCTAGATCTTTCAGTTTCTTTTCTCTTTGTTTTTGTTCTGCATTTTCAGCATTCAATTCCTTGCAAATCCTTCAGGTAATTCATTGCAAATCTTTGTGAGATCCTACATGTCTAGTGAGCTAAGGTGACAAGTGTTTTTCTCTGTGTGAACTCGGTTTCACCGACTTGTAATTTTCGGTCCAACCGAATCTTTTCGGTGCCACCGAAACATACCACTCGGTGCCACCGACTTCGCAACAGGAAAAACAGTTTGCCACTTGTTCTATATTTCTTCTGATCCAGCTCTACTCAATGAATCTTGTCCTCTACAAGCATCACAGTTTTATCCATTTCTTTGTGCTGAGTCTCAAGGACCAAACCTATACGACGGATTCCAGAAAGCCCTTCTTGGAAATTGATGTCAAAGGGGGAGAGAGAGATCACATCAAAGCTTGTAGGAGAGAGAGATCACATCAAGGGAGAGAAAAAGTCTCAAGGACCAAACCTACAAGAGAGAAAGTATTAAGGGGGAGAGAGAGACTTCCAGGGGGAGAGAATACTCAAGGATCCCAGATGTCCCAGATGCTTGATGCTTGATGTTCAAGAGGAGAGATGTCACATGCCTTTTTGGGGGAAAGACATGTATTTGCATTAAGTTCTATCCATTTGTATCTTTCAGCTCTGATTTTCTATTCCCTATCTTCTCCCAATATCCCATGTAAGATTCAGGGGGAGCAAGACACCTAAGGGAAAGAAATCAGTCAAATTCATTGCATATCTTTATTCTTGGGGACATGTTGAATCAAATGTGGTTACTTGTACTCACTCTCTACATGTCATCCCAGTCTTGGTATTCTTGTGGTTTCTTTTGTTTGCTCTGGCTAGTGGATGTACCTGTGTTATCTAACTTTGTTTGTGCAGGTTCATTCCATCCTAAGCCAACTCAAGACCACAAGGTAAGTATATGCATCAAAATCATGAGTATGAGGAGTTCTTGCTTATGTACATACTATTTGCAAGAAGGACTCATGAGCATGAAGGTATTTTCCTTGATAATATTTTGCTCTGATGCATATGGCCAAGATACATGTAACACATTGCCTACTCTGTCATGGTTATGCTCTCACATGCCTCTATATTTCATATTTACATGAGTGCATACATGTAGGGGGAGCCTATGCTTGTTACATGTCCTTCCAAAGCTTTACTTGCTGTTCTTTATATCTTTATCTAAAGCTTTGATGTATGTTGCCATCAATTACCAAAAAGGGGGAGATTGAAAGCACAAGTGCTCCCTAGGTGGTTTTGATAATTGATGACAACATATCTCTTGTTGGACTAACATTTCTATCTAGCATGTTTCAGATAAGTTCAACAATGGAGTGGCATGGACTAAAGGTTGTGGGAACTCCTTCAAGATGCTAAGGACAAAGGATTGGCTAAAGCTTCAAGCTCAAGACTCTTCATTTTACATTTTAGTGATCCAAGATCACATTGAGTCCATAGGAAAAGCCAATACTATCAAGGAGGGATGAGGTGTTGCTTAATGAGCCTCTTGCTTCATGTGCTTAATGATATGCTCCAAAATCCTCAGCTACTTTCCCACTTCCACATATGACCTAAACCCTAAGCCAAACTCGGTCCTACCGATTCTTTCTATCCGGCGCCACCGAGTTTCACTTGTCATAAGCCATTGCCAAACCCTAGCAATTCGGTTCTACCGATAGGGATCTCGGTCTCACCGAGATGGGATTGCAAACTCTCTGTTTCCCGTTCGTAACTTTTCGGTCTCACCGAAAGAGCGAATCGGTCCCACCGAGATTCAATGTAAACTCTTTGTTTCCCTTTTGTAACTTTTCGGTCTCACCGAAAGAGCAAATCGGTCCCACCGAGTTTGCCTGACCAACTCTCTGGTTAGCTTATTACCAAACTCGGTCTCACCGAGTTTGTGTAATCGGTCTCACCGAGATTACGTTATGCCCAAACCCTAACCATATCGGTCCTACCGAGTTGCATGTCAGTCCCACCGAAAATCTCTAACGGTCACTAGGTTTACCTTTTCGGTCTGACCGAGTTTGTTGATTCGGTCCCACCGAGATTGGAAAACTGTGTGTAACGGTTGGATTTTGTGTGGAGGCTATATATACCCCTCCACCTCCTCTTCATTCGTAGAGAGAGCCATCAGACTAAGCCTACACTTCCAGCATCCTATTTCTGAGAGAGAACTACCTACTCATGTGTTGAGGCCAAGATATTCCATTCCTACCATATGAATCTTGATCTCTAGCTTTCCCCAAGTTGCTTTCCACTCAAACCTTCTTTCCACCAGATCCAAATCCTATGAGAGAGAGTTGAGTGTTGGGGAGACTATCATTTGAAGTACAAGAGCAAGGAGTTCATTACCTACACACCATTTGTTACTTCTTGGAGAGTGGTGTCTCCTAGATTGGCTAGGTGTTACTTGGGAGCCTCCGACAAGATTGTGGAGTTGAACCAAGGAGTTTGTAAGGGCAAGGAGATCGCCTACTTCGTGAAGATCTACCGCTAGTGAGGCAAGTCCTTCGTGGGCGATGGCCATGGTGGGATAGACAAGGTTGCTTCTTCGTTGACCCTTCGTGGGTGGTTGCTTCTTCGTGGACCCTTCGTGGATGGAGCCCTCTGTGGATTCGCGCAACCATTACCCTTCGTGGGTGGAGCCCTCCGTGGACTCACTCAACCGTTACCCTTCGTGGGTTGAAGTATCCATCAACGTGGATGTAGGATAGCACCACCTATCCGAACCACGGGAAAAACATCCGTGTCTCCAATTGCATTTGAATTCTCCAAACCCTTCCCCTTACATTCTTGCAAGTTGCATGCTTTACATTCCGCTGCTCATATACTCTTTGCATGCTTGCTTGATATGTATTGTGTATGTTGAAATTGTGCCTAAAACTCCATTCAAACCAAAAAGGCCTAAAAATTGCAACTTTAGCACTAAGTGTCTAATCACCCCCCCTCTAGACACATCTACTTCTAGATCCTACATCGCGCGGTTGGTAAGGCGCTCACGTCCAATCAACCGCCACGCGGCGCCCAAGGTTGCAGGCTGTTAGGGCCTGCGGCGCTTCACCCTCACCCTTCCGCCTCCCTGCACGGCCAAGTCCGGGCGCGCCTTGGGCCCGGGGGCTACTGTCGGCGTTCTGGGAACGAGGGTCCCCAGACTTGCCTGCTTGCGGCCTGCGGCGTGGCTCAAAGGGGGGCCCAGCATGACCCATCTTCACCAACACAGACCCAAGACCCTCGCGAGGGGCCAAGCCTCGCGGGGCGGACAACGTGGAGCTTCCTCAGGCACGGCCTCATCAGGCTGGCTCACGAGGAGGCGGAGAGATCAAGGCGGGGTACGTCACGAGGTGCCCGTGATGCAAGCCATGACGACCAAGGGCGCCAGGCGGGTGCCAGCCCGCGTAGTGTCGTCCTTTCCTCTTTGGCGCAAAGGGGGCAAGTGCAGCCGCAGAGTACCGAGGCATCAGGCAAAGGTTGCCATTTTGGTGCAACAAGACCAAGACCAGGAGGACTGCAAGATGGAGGTCATTGTGGAGCCCAAGACGGCGTCACCTCCAGAGCTTTGTGCAGGCGAAGACTACTTTTGTCAGGATAGCTGGTACTAGCTGTCCCCCTTCAAATTAGCCCTCCATTGTTGGATCCCTTCCCGCTCGATATTTGGGAAGAGGACCAGGGCCTCTATAAATAGGACTATCCACCCCCAGGGGAGGGGGAATCGAGAATCAGAGGGAGAAGAACAAGAGCAGAGAGAGAGAGAGAAGGGTGACTAAACTCCTCCCAGCAGTTCATCGCCCCAGCCAAGAGCAGACCCTCGCGAGGCTGTTCTTCCTTGTATTGTTCATCATCGTCAGCCCAAGAGGCAATCCACCACGCCACACACTGGAGTAGGGTATTACACCACAACGGTGGCCCGAACCAGTATAAACCCTGTGTCTCTCGTGTTGTTCTTTCCATAGCTTAGATCTTAGCGAGGCCAAGGGGAGCAGGTAGGTAGGAGGCGAAATCTCCGCGCACACCCTAGTGTTCGAACCTCAAGGGTCTGCCGGAACCCGAAATCCGACATCTTTCTTCCTTCTCCTCAGAAGCCAACGCTGTTCTTCAATAGCAGCTGAGCGAAGCCAACTCCGCGTTGCGTGCCAAGGGGGAGGAGTGTAGCAAGCTTGCCACAGAGCGCGATCTGCTGGCCACTCAATTGGCAGAGTAGAGGGAGCCGCTTGCGAAGACGCAGAAGGAGGCAGAAGAGGCGGAAACCGCCCTCCTGGCCGAGTTCGCGAGCGAGCGCTCCTCCTGGACTGACAGAGAGGCAATGCTGGCCTCCGGCTTCCATGAGATTGAAGACATTGTTGATGGTGAGTTTCTTTACTTTGTTTCTTCGAGCTGCCAATTATAAATTGGGCCGACTCTCGGTTTTTGACTTGTTTCTTCGTTTCTTCCGTCTTCGCAGACTTCTTCCCTGCGCACTCGCAGGCTGCCATCCAAGCCATCGAGGCTGACCGTGAAGGTCGGAGGGCGGAAGGTGCAGAGATCGTCGCCGACGCCCCCCGAACCCTTGATGAGCATATCCGAGCATCGAGGCTCGCCTTTGGCCGACTCACCGGATGCTGCGCCGGCTTCAACGTGTCGGTGCCTAGGCGATTGCTGCCTTGTGGCCGTACATGCAGGCTCCGCGCACCCCCAGTCGAAGTGCCGACTGGCTGGAGGTCGCGGCTGGTCGTCTTGAGGCCTGGAAAGGTTCCTCGGCCCGAGCTGGAGCGCGCCGGGACTTGGAGTTCGTCAAGGCGTGGTATCCAGGGCTGGACCTAGACCGGCTGGCCACACTCCGGTCAGAGGCCCAGCCGGAGCTGGCAGCCGCGGAAGATGCCCTCGGCAAGCGTGTGGCGGCGATCGCCGAGTACACCGACACCAGCATCTTTGTCCCCGAGCGGTCTGAAGACGACGAGGAGGTACCGCCGGAGTGGTTTGGGATGAACCCAGACTACGGTGAGGACTCGGCGGAGGTGATCGGTTCCAGCGCCGAGGAGGAAGGCGAGGCGGAGGACGGAGGCGAGGCGGAAGAACCAGAAGACGGAGCGGACGGCCAGCCTCTGCTCGACCGTGCCTCCAGCAATGAGTCGCGTGCGACCGAGCCGACTGCCACCGGAAGCGATTGAGCTGAGACTGCCCAGCCGGCCACCCCAACGCCTGACGCTGCCGTCTCCTCCGACCCTCCGAATCCGTCTGCCGCATCTTAGGCTGCCGCCTTATCTTTATTTTATCTGCTTTAGTAGTCTTTTAAGAACTTGTTAATTTGCACAATTCCACCCGTGGGGTGTATTTTGAACTTTTGCTCGAAGATTCGGCCAAGGGCCTATGCTATGTAAATATTTATCTGAATTCTATCTTTTCTTGCTCATTGCTCTTTTCACTTTTTTCCTTTGCCGCTTTCCCTTAGTTGCCTGTCTTGCCAGTCGGACAGCCGCTCTGCGGACTGCCATTGGATCAAATGCTTGGCTACTTTGGGAAGGCAAGTACTTAGCCGTTTTAGAGTTTTTTAGCAAGTTGAATAGAAGGCGGTGAGCCGACTTCTTCATAGTTGGTTTGCGAAAAGAAAAAAGGAAGGATGGAAGCCGGCTTTAAGCTATGTTCTATGCTTTGAGTCCTTAGCCATTTTTCATGTGAACGCCCATTCTACCTTGCTCCTGCCCACCGTATAGTCGCTCTGCGAGCTGCGGCTTCTGACAGGAGATGGCTTAGGCGCCACACACTACTTGTCCGGCTGCAAGAAGCATTTCATAGTGCAAGGCGACAAGTCCCCGGGCCGTCCTGTCGAGCCTGGTGCCCAGCGGCAATCAAAGAGTAACATACTCGTAGGCATAACTTTTATCATATAGACAAAAGAGGGCAGTCCCAGAGCTCGTCTCGGGGGGCCGAAGTCTTGGTACTTTAATACAAAAGGTAGCGTGGTACATACTGCATCAACTGTAAAATCTTCGGAGGAGATTTGCATTCCATGGCCGCTCTGTCTCTTTGCCGGAGTCGTCCCTCTTGCGTGCTCGGGGCTTCTGAGTGTCAATCAGGTAGTAGGAGTCGTTGCCCAACACTTTGCTGATGATGAAAGGGCCTTCCCAAGGTGCCGACAGCTTGTGCTGGCCGGCTGTTCGCTGGATCAGTCGGAGCACAAGGTCGCCTTCTTGGAAAGATCTCAGCTTGACCTTCCTGTTGTAGTATCGGCGCAGGCTCTGCTGGTAGATGCTGGACTGGCCGAGTGCCAACAGCCGGCCCTCTTCCAGCAGATCGACGCCGTCTTGATGTGCTTCTTCTGCTTCCTCCTCGGTGTACATGGTGACTCGCGGGGACTCGAACTCTATGTCCGTTGGGATGACGGCTTCGGCACCGTAGACTTGGAAGAAAGGCGTGAAGCCGGTTGACTTGTTTGGAGTCATGCGCAGACTCCAAAGGACGACTGGCAACTCATCGGGCCAGCAGCCAGCCGAGCGCTCCAGAGGCTCGACCAGCCGGGGCTTGATGCCGGACAGGATGAGACCGTTTGCTCGCTCCACCTGGCCGTTTGACTGTGGATGGGAGACAGACGCTAGGTCCAGTCGGATGCCTTGTGTTGCGCAAAAACGGGCCAAGGCGCCTTTGGCAAAATTTGTGCCGTTGTTGGTGATGATGCTGTGTGGTGTGCCGTACCGAATTGTGATATCAGAGATGAAAGTCACGGTAGTCGGACCGTTCAGTTTCTTGATTGGCTTCGCTTCTATCCACTTGGTGAACTTGTCCACTGCGACAAGTAAGTGAGTTAAGCCACCTCGTGCCGTCTTGAATGGTCCCACCATGTCTAGACCGCAAACTGCGAAAGGCCAGGCAATGGGGATGGTCTTGAGTGCAGAAGCCGGCTGGTGCGGCTTGGAGCTGAACTTCTGGCACCCTTTGCATTTTTGGACTAATTCCTTGGCCTCTTCTAAGGCAGTCAGCCAGAAGAAACCGTGTCGAAAGGCTTTTGCGACGAGTGCTCTTGAAGCCGCATGGTGGACGCACTCGCCTTGATGGATGTCTTTGAGAATTTCTTGGCCTTGCTCTGGCTCTACGTAGCGCTGGTAGACACCAGTGACGCTGCGCCTGACCAGCTCTCTGTTGACTATGGTGTAGGCTGCCGCTCGGCGTTGTACTTGCCGAGCTGAGGTTTCATCAGTCGACAGCTCTTTGTTCACCAGGAATTTGAGGATGGGCTGGGCCCATGAGGGTGCTGCTATTTCTTCGACTGCCAGAACTGCGACTTGGACGAGGGTGGCCGGGCTTGGAGGCGGCGGGTTGGAGTCAACAACTGCTTGCTGGGTTAATGAAGTCCCCAGGCCAACTGGCGCGGCTCTTGGGCCGAGTTCTGGAGTTTCCGAGCCCGCCGCCGCAGTCCCTGGGCCGGGTACTGCAGTCCCTGGGCCGGCCTCGACTGTGGCGGCTTTGGAGCCATCTGCCAAAATCCTCGTACCGTCTGCCGGGGCTTTGGAGTCAGATCTGACTTCTTCGGGAGGAGCCGGCACGAAGATGGAGTCTGATTCTGGTGAAGGCTTGACAGATGGCTTGAGGAGGCGTTAAAGGGCGACGCCGGATGGTATTGCTTGCCGGGTACAGCCGATTCGTGCCAAGGCGTTTGCTTGGTCGTTGTCGTTTCTTGGCACATGGAGGAACTCGCACCCCTCAAAATACCCACTGAGTTGCTGCACGAGGAAACGGTAACTCACCATGTTTGCATCTTTGGCGTCCCAGTCGCCAGACGACTGCTGGACCACTAAGTCCAAGTTGCCATAACACAGGATCCGGCGAATGCCAAGTTCTTTGGCAAGCCGGAGCCCGTGAATGAGCGCCTCGTACTCGGCGACGTTGTTGGAGGCAATAAAATGGATTTGCAATGCGTATTTGAGCTTATCGCCTTGAGGGGAAGTGAGGACGACGCCGACTCCAAAGCCGGTGTGCATCTTGGAGCCGTTGAAATGCATCCGCCAATGGGTGGAGTCGGGCGCTGGAGGTAGGTACTGGGTCTCGGCTCAGTCGACGAGAAAGTCGGCCAGTGCTTGTGACTTGATGGTGTTGTGGGGCTGGTAGTGGATGGTGTAGGGAGCCACCTCTATGGCCCACTTGGCCACTTGGCCAGAAGCATCTTGGCTTCCGATGATCTCGGCAAGTGGGGCCGTGCAGACCACAGTGATTGGATGCTCTTGAAAGTAAGGCTTCAATTTCTTGGCAGTAAAGTGTACGCCATAGCACATCTTCTGGTAGTGGGGGTAGTTCTGCTTGGAGGCCGACAGTACTTCACTCAGGTAATATACCGGTCTCTAGAAAGGTAGTGCCTTGCCTTCCTCCTTGCGTTCCACTACAATGACCGTGCTGACTACCCGGCTGGTGGCGGCGATGTACAGGAGCATAGGTTCCTTAGGAGTCGGAGCCGCCAGAACGGGTGGAGTAGTCAGCATCTTCTTCAACTGGAGAAAAGCTTCGTCCGCCTTGTGGTTCCATTCGAAGAAAGTGGTCTTCTTCATGAGTTGGTATAAGGGGAGAGCTTTCTCGCCCAGCCGACTGATGAACCGGCTGATGGACGCCAAGCAGCCGGTGAACTTTTGTATGTACAGCAGTCGGCTGGGTACCTCCATCCTCTCAATGGCCTTGATCTTTACAGGGTTGCATTCTATGCCGCGTTCGGAGACCAGGAAGCCAAGGAGTTGGCCGGCTGGTACTCCGAAGACGCACTTCTCGGGGTTGAGCTTGATCTGGAATCGGCGTAGGTTCTCAAAAGTCTCTTTGAGGTCTTCCAGCAGTGTTCCATGCTTTTCCGTCTTCACCACTACATCATCCATGTAGATGTGGGCGTTTCTCCCGAGTTGCTTAAGGAGGCACTTCTGCATGCAACGCTGAAAGGTGGCGCCGGCATTCCTCAAGACGAACGTCATGGTGAGGTAGCAGAAGGCTCCAAACGGCGTGATGAAGGCGGTCTTTAGTTTGTCAGCTGGGTTCAGCTTGATCTGGTGATATCCTGAGTATGCATCCAAAAAGCTCAACAGCTCGCATCCGGCGGTGGAGTCTATCACCTGATCAATTCTTGGTAGAGCAAACGGGTCCTTGGGGCAGGCCTTGTTGAGGCTCGTGTAGTCAATACACATTCGCCACTGCTTGTTCTTCTTCAGTACCAGGACCGGATTGGCTAGCCACTCTGGAAAGAATACTTCCATAATGAAGCCGACTGCTAGGAGCCGGGCTATTTCTTCTCCGACAACTCTTCTCTTCTCTTCTGATAGGCGGCGCAGGGGCTGCCTGACCGGCTTTGCATCAGATCAGACATGTAGCTTGTGCTCGGCGAATTTCGTCGGTACACCTGGCATGTCTTTGGGGGACCATGCGAAGATGTCCCGATTCTCACGGAGGAAATCGACGAGCTCGCCTTCCTATTTGCTGTTGAGGTTTGCGCCTACGACAGTGTACCTCTCCAGGTGCTCCGGATCCAAGGGTATCTTCTTTGTCTCCTTGGCCGGCTTGAACAAACCCTTAGCCTCCGACTCCTTTGGGTTAGGCGATACCTCCGGCTGCTTGCCGACCATCGCCACAATCCGTTCAAGGACCGCTTCTCGGCCGCGATCACCAGGGACTCGGCTAGCCGACTGTTCTCAGCCACACAGGCAGACGACTTCCGGTAGTCGCCGGCTATGGTCAGAATCCCCCAGGAACTGGGCATCTTCATTTTGAGGTAGGCGTAGTGGGGGACCGCCATGAACTTGGCCAAGGCGGGTCGGCGAAGTAGTTCATGGTATGGGCTCTCAAGGTCCACCACCTCAAACCAAACTGACTCTCGGCGGAAGTGATCTTTGTCTCCAAAGAGGACGTCCATCAGGATCTTGCCGATTAGTGAGCAGGAAAGCCTAGGAACAATGCCGTGGAACACAGTCCGGCTGTTCTGAAGCTGTCTTTGCTTGATTCCTAATTTCTCCATGGTGTCCTTGTACAGGATGTTAATGCTACTGCCTCCGTCTATCAGATCTCAGGAGAAACGAGAAGCTCATCTATCCGTGGCAAAGGTGGTATCCAGGACCAAGGCATAAGAGCCCGGACTCGGCATCACCTCTGGGTGATCAGCCCTGCTCCAGCTAATAGGCTTTTCGGACCAGTGCATGAACTCTGGCGTCTCTGACGCTACTGCATTCACCTCTTGTCGCTGCAGCCGCCTGCTGCGTTGATCATCAGCCATACTAGTAAATACCATGTAGGCTCCGTGTTCTTCAGGGTATTCGTCTTGTACTGCGCCGACTGGCCTGACAGCCGGCTGCTGGGGCGGAGGCGGTGGCGGCTGCCCAGCAGGCGGGGGAGGTAGGAGGCCGTCTCCTTTTGGCGATCCTAGTGAGCCAGTGGCACTTCCGGGTGGTGTGATTGGACGGCTTTGCGCCGCTATGGAACTTGCAAGGACCATCCAGGGTTTGCTCGTATGAGAAGGCCGGCAACCAGTTGGGCTTGCCACCTTTCTGTCGCTTGGGTGGAGGCTGCCCATCCGGCTGCTGGGCTTCGACTGTTGCAACCTGCCGGCTGCTGGAAGCCGGCTGCGGGGCCTTGCGCTTGTGGTCGCTCTGCTGTTTCCGCCAACTGGCATCTCCCGCCGGAGTTCTTGGAGCTTGAGGGGCCACTTTGCCAATTGCGCTAACTTGAATCTCCGCCTTCATGGAGGAGTCGGCCGTGGCGTACTTGTCTGCTATGATCAGCAGCTCGTCGAGGGTTTCTGGCTCGTCGCAGAGGAGCTTGTGCTTGAGGAGGGTGCCTTCTCTGCACCCGGTGGTGAAGTACTCGATAGCCTGCACCTTATGCACGCCCTCACAGGAGTTCTGAAGCTCGGCCCAACACGTGAGGTAGTCGCGAGTCGACTCGTCGGGACCTTGCATGCACAAGGAGAGCTGACGAGGCTTGGGAGGATGCTTGTATGTGCTGGTGAAGTTGCGGACGAATGCTTCGGAGAAGTCGACCCAGCTATTGATGCTGCGGGGCTTCAGGTTGTTCAGCCATGTCCAGGCCGTGCCCTGGAGCATGAGCGGAACGTATTTTACGGCGACACGCTTGTTGCCATTCGCTATGCTGACAGCCGTGGAGTAGTCGACTAGCCAGTCTTTCGGCTTCATGGAGCCGGTGTACTTGGGCGTGTCTCTTGGGAGCGTGAACCCTTTGGGAAAGGGCTCGTCTCGAATGCGGGGCCCGAAACAAGGCGGACCCAACTCGTCTTCTTCTTCCAGCGCCAGGGATCGGTGAAGCCGGTCGATCCGGTGGCGGGCGTCATTTTCCCCGACTCCCTCTCGGCGGCTAAGGCAGTCGCCAAGAGTCGGATGATCACCCGGTGGCGGGGAGACTCGCCTTTCCCTGCGAGGAGGAGGAGGCGGACAGTCGACCCGTCATTCTACTGCTCTCGGGCGGCCGTCTCGGTCGCGCTCTATGGTAATGTGAGTCCGACTGTGGCTGATAGTTGGATCCTTGTCCTTTCTTCCTCGGGCGCCGCCAGTCGGCGTTCGAGACGTCGCGCCTTGGTCTCGGCGAAGGTCGTCGTTTTGCCGCTGCGGCGCCTCTGTGCGGTAGCCGGCCTTGTTCTGCGCGGCAGCCGCGTCGAGGAGCCGCTGGACTCGCTCCATCATCAGGCGGCGCTCTTCGCCCTCAAAATTTTCCAGCTCGTCCGCCGCCGCCTGGGCGGCTCGAATGTTCTCCGCAGGTGTAGTGTACACAGGGCGACTTGCCCCGAACAGGTTGGCGATGGCTATGCCGCGCTGCTGGACCATGCCAAGGCGGCTGGGCCCAACTGGGGCTGGCGAGCCACCAACAGCGCGATCCATCTCTCGCTGGTAGGCTTCTGACAAGCGTCTCATGCTAGCCAGCTTCTTCGCACCTTCGACCAGCTGAAGGTGGCGCGCCTCCAACATCTCCGTGTCAGCGTCTTCCGGAATGGGCGCAATCAGGTCTTGTAGCGCCGCGCCAAGTGGGTCATGCGCTCCTCCGCCGGGGAGCTCGTCATGACCGATGACGAGCACCTCGGTGATGGTGCTTCCACCACTCTCCGCACGAGGGAGAGGCTCGTCGTAGACCACCACATTAGTGGGGAACGCGTCGAGCGACGCGGTGTCGGAGTCGACCAGCATCGGGTCGGTGGAACCTACAGACTCCAAGTCCATGGCAGGCTCGCCGGCGACGTGGAGTTGATCGAGGAGGCCCGCGAGGAGTCTCTCGGAGCCGCCCGTGCCTGCGTCAGATGCAGGTTTGTTGGAGATGCGAACCTCGCCGACAAGTTCGGCGAGGCGGCTAGCTGTGCAGGCGATCTCAACGCCGTGCAATGCATCGGCGCAAACTCCGTCTGGCGTGCCTGGCTGGCTCCGCTCGCCAGGGAGGAAAAGGGTTCCCGTCCAGAACAGGTCTCCGGATGATGGTATACCAGGCCCCACGGTGGGCGCCAAATGTCGGGGGTTGGGTGCGACATATGCCAAAGGATGGCTTATCATGGTGGGGGCGAGTAGAACGTCGCCGGTGCCTGGAAACGGGATGAGGCGTAGACATGCACGCCGGCGAATCTTACCCAGCTTCAGGGCTCTCCGAGGAGATAATACCCCTACTGCTGCTCTACGGGGTCTCCGCATGATCACTATGGCAAAGTGTTTACACGATTGCTCCTTGAGCTGTTTCCTAGAGGTAGGAGAGGGCAAGGCTAGCTCTCTCCCTCCTATATGATCTGGTCTAGAGCTAATGGATTCCAACCCTTTGCATGGGTGCCCTAGGGGGTTTATATAGGCCTACCAGGGGTACAATGGTAATCCGGCTGGACGCGGGCCCAGCCGTCAGTGCCTCCGGCCTCCGTCTTCTCCACCGACTGCTGGGGCCCGCCGACTGGCTAGGTATGGAGTCGATAGGCCACATCCGCCACAGGCGGGTCTTGCCGGCTGCTGATTATTGTAGCCGTGCTTCTGATGACGCGGTCTTGGTCATCGAGTCGTGGCAACAGCTCCGCCGCCTGGCGGGCGATCACTATTGCCACTCTCCGTCACATCTGATTAATGGCGCGTGGGCCCCGGGGGAGGGTCTGGCCGACTCTCGGGGGCCGACTGGTGGCGCACTTGCCATCTTCTGGGGTCCCACTAGCTGGTGGGACCCGCCGCCCCGGGGTCGTGCAGACAAGCCGTCGCGGGCGCAGGATTCGGTCCTTCGGCGCCGATGTCAGGGCCGGCACGACAACAGTGCCACGCCGCACGGAGATCTCCCCGGGTACGGCGTGCTGTAGCCATGCCTGCCCCTGGTAAGGGGCGGGAGCGGGCTTTACTGTAGCCACTCCCCGGTCCTGTCCCTCCCGATGAGGATATGGGGTTTGTTGGAGTCGCGGGCCGACTCCCCAAAGCCGGCTTCTCTGGAAGTCGCCAGTCAGGAGTCGGCTTATCCTGAAGTCGTCTCCGGGACTCGGCCGCAAGTGGGCAGTCGGTCGCCTTGCCACCGACTTCTCAGAAGGCGGCTCTTCGTCCTGGGGTCTTGAGGGGCACAGCCTGCCCCGATGTCTTGAAAGGTTCTAGGGCTTGGGTTAGCCTACCCGTGGCCCATTATTCCGACACCGTCATCACGGAGGGCTTCTACATCATCCTAGCCCCTCCGATGAAGTGTGAGTAGTTTACCTCAGACCTTCAGGTCCATAGTTAGTAGCTAGATGGCTTCTTTTCTCTCTTTGAATCTCAATACAAAGTTCTCCCCCTCTCTTGTGGAGATCTATTCGATGTAATCTTCTTTTTGTGGTGTGTTTGTTGAGACCGATGAATTGTGGGTTTATGATCAAGTCTATCTATGAATAATATTTGAATCTTCTCTGAATTCTTTTATGCATGATTGGTTATCTTTGCAAGTCTCTTCGAATTATCCGTTTGGTTTGGCCAACTAGATTGGTAGTTCTTGCCATGGGAGAAGTGCTTAGCTTTGGGTTCGATCTTGCGGTGTCCTTACCCAGTGACAGAAGGGGAAGCAAGGCATGTATTGTATCGTTGCCATCGAGGATAACAAGATGGGGTTTATTTCATATTGCATGAATTTATCTCTCGACATCATGTCATCTTGCTTAAGGCGTTACTCTGTTTTTAACTTAATACTCTAGATGCATGCTGGATAGTGGTCAATGAGTGGAGTAATAGTAGTAGATGCAGAATCGTTTCGATCTACTTGTCATGGACGTGATGCCTATATACATGATCATGCCTAGATATTCTCATAACTATGCTCAATTCTGTCAATTGCTCAACAGTAATTTGTTCACCCACCGTAGAATACTTATGCTCTTGAGAGAAGCCACTAGTGAAACCTATGGCCCCCGGGTCTATTCTCATCATATCAATCTCCATCACTTTAATCTTGCTTTGCTTTTTTACTTTGCTTTTACTTTTTACTTTGCATCTTTATACAAAAAATATTATATCTATCAGATCTCACTCTCGTAAGTGACCGTGAAGGGATTGACAACCCCTAATCGCGTTGGTTGTGAGTGGCCATTGCTTTGTGCAGGTACGAGGGACTTGAGCGTGGGCTCCTACTGGATGGATACCTTGGTTCTCAAAAACTGAGGGAAATATTTACGCTACTCTGCTGCATCATCCCTTCCTGTTCGGGGAAAACCAACGCAAGCTCAAGACGTAGAACTTAACCATGTGGGGGGTCTGAGCTCCCATGCCTTTGACAAGACTGGGTGGAGACATTGGAGCAGATTAACTGTCTGGCCCCTCTGCCCGAAGACACTGCGGATGCTCTCCTGACGGAGATGCGGACTCCGGCTCCTTATGAGGTGCCGGAGAAGACCAAGAAGAAGGCCAAGGGAACCCGAAAGAGTTCCCGGCGCCAGGTGGTACCGGACTCATCGTCCGATAACACCGAGACACACTCCTCCCGTGAAAACGAGGGGAAGGAAGATGAAGATTATCCCCCTCCAGCCGGGGGAGACAAGAAAAGGAAGGCCACCCCAACTGGGGAGGCCGAAGGGTCCAAGAAGGGAAGGACTCTCCTTCTGGACTGCTCCACCACCGCCGCCGACGGCGAAGACGAGTGGCTGCTCAGGGCCAAGCCCCTGGCGAAGTCGTAAGTATTCGGATACCAGAGTAACTCATAGCATACCTTTGTCGCACTGCTTCTCCTAACGTTGAATATGATTATGCAGTCCGCCCCAAGCCCGTATCGATGCATCATCGTAGGATGGTTACTTGGACTCGTCGGACATGAATAGTGACACACTTCCAACTACCTCCTCCCCTTTCGCTATGGACAATGCCGAGGTATTGTCTCAAGGGGCACCGAGACGGGGGGAGATAGTCTCGGAGGCGCCTCAAGGCGACCTTCCGGACTCCAGGAGCAAAGGGAGCAAGGCTCCCGGGGGCTCCAAGTTCGGCTCTTAGCCGAACACCGCGCCGGAACCTCTAGTGGTTCTGGACTCAGGCAGGCGGCCCCCTTCCAAAAGGGGCAGGCCGCCCGTGCTGGTGACCTCTGTCCATCCAGAGGCACCGGACAACCTGCTGGGAGCGCTTCGCGGCGCTTCCATTGACGAAGAGCACCGCACTATTATGAGTGCAGTGATCAAGAAGGTTCAGTCCGCCAAGTGCGGACTGATTGAAGCCTGTGCCAGCCTTCTAACAGGCTTTGAAGTAAGTATTTAAAATATAGGAAAAATATTACCGCATAGACAGTAGCCCCTGATGCTTGTTTGGTGTTCACAGAGAAAAGCCGAATAGAGGATCAAATAATATCTGCAGGAGTCTAATATAAGTATGTCTGTATGCGTATGCAGGCTTCGCTGCTGACCTCTGCCGCACTGACTGCGGAGGTCGCCGCACTGAAGCAGGACCTTGAGGGGTCCGAGAAAGAGCTCGGTCTTGCCAAGAGGCGGCTCGAGGAGAACAAAGGTAAGTAATAACTTGTCTATATAAAAAAGAAAATGTGGTTGCCAAATGACAGGATCATCATGAATGTGCCAGGGGCCACGACCGAAGTGGCGACCCTGAAGCAAGCGCTATCCGAGACCGAAGACAAAGCGGCCAAGGAGCGCACCGAGCGGGAAAAGCAAGAGGCACGGGTGGGCGAGGTGCGGCAAGAGCTCCAGGCTCTCGTGAAGAAGCACGAGGCTTTGGAGCTTGACTCGAAGACGCGAGAGTCCGAGCTTGCCGCGGCCCTCGAGAGCACAAAGAATGCCAAGGCCGAAGCCCAAAAGGCCCTCCAGGAAATTGAGGTGATGAGGAAGATAGCAGCGGGTAAGGCATTCAATATGCAAAGCAAGCATGTGAAAGTAAATTACTTGTTACTTACCCGAGTCCTGAGCTCTCCAGGAGCATTCGCAGATTTGCCCTGCAGCCTGTTGGATGCCGCGAAGTATTACCAGGCCAAGGAGGGAAGCTCGACGGAGAAGTTGTTCTAGTCTCAGTATACTGGGACCGAACACCCGGTGCCTATGAGCGACCAGCTGAAGCAACTGGTCGAGCTAGACAAGGCGGCCGAACAGGCCATGAGGGGCTTTATAGTCCGGATGTGGCCTAGCGACTCCCTTCCCAATAGCTACTTCGGCCTGGTGAGGCGGCTTGTGGATGCCTGCCCACGGCTGGAAGTCATCAAGCGGTCCATCTGTATCGAAGGTGCCCGCCGGGCTTTTGCCCGTGCAAAGGTGAACTGGGCCAAGATGGACGCCAAGAAGCTGGTGAAGGAGGGGCCGCCGCAGGGCAAGGAGCATCGCCACCCGGAAATGTATTATGAGGGTGTCCTGAAGGGTGCCCGTCTTGTGGCAGACGAGTGTGCGAAGGATGTAATATTTGAATGAGCTCGCTCGTGTGATCCTGTATTATGAAAACTTGTTCATATGCGCTATGCAATGCTTGTTCGAATTTAAAGTATTACCTTATGTGCGGCTGTTTATCAAATCTGAGAGATGGCCAGTCGTCGGCTTCTGCCCCTATGCCATGAGTGCTGGGGTGTTCGGGATAAATCTGAGCACTCTTTTTCCCATTGTTGGGTCCTTCGAGGGAGGTGCTAAGTACAACGAACAAGGCAATCGGACTATAATGCTTTATGACCCTCACTTAGCCATAGAGTTCTACAATTTTGAATTTTGGCGAAGCCCCTAGTATTCAGAAGGCTGAATTCGGGGCGCTATACACGCCTTAAGCCAGACAAAGCCGACTCCTCGCTCTAAGCGGCATATGTCTTTAGGGACTCGAGACCTCTCGAACAGTGACCAGCTCTCGCCTTATCATGACAGTCAGTTTTAGCTTTCTCTACTGAGGTGCTTAGCCCAGCTGAACCGTGGCAGAATCGCAGTAGTTCTCCCAGTGCTACCTTAGCCGATATAGCGGAACGTAAGGTACCAAAACATGGGAGCCGGGCAAACCCAACTATTGACCCAAGACATGATTCGGAGCTGATGCATATAGTGCTATAAGTTCGGGGTGCCGCACTGTCAAAAGTGTTCGGACTTCTCACGCCGTATTATGGGGTATGCTTAAGCCCCTGGCGTATTGGCCGTACCAGAGTGTATGGGTGCTGAATGTCATGAATGAACACATATATATATTGCTATAATAGTCTAGTGCTATGCATTGTTTATTCAAAAAGGTGTGTTAAAGCAGAATGATACAAGTAGTGCGATAAGCAAAAAGTAGGACTATTTGACATGTCCCCTCCAAGGGCAAGCTGAGGAATGGTATTTAAAGCAAGTATTTCACTCGTTATCGGGATCCACCTGGGAGTTCCGTGGTGCGACCTAGCTTTCTGCCTCCTTGGTTGCTGCATCATGTGTCCGGCAATCATACTGCCGGACAAGGTTTCCAGAGATTAAAGTACTGAAAGAGAGAAAACTAACAAAGCGGGAAGCCCCTAGTGCGGTTGAGCCACGTCTTGGGGCGTGCCGTAGTCATGCCCCCTCCCCACCTATGCCCATGGTATTTTCAATGCATGATTATGTACGCCTGGCTGGGACTGGGGTGGGGGCCGTATTGCTATGCGAGCTCAGAACATGCCAGGCGGTCTTGTTGCTGATTACTTCGGGCGCGCTTGAAGGTGTCCGGGTCCTTAATCGCCGAACTGGTGGATTACCTTAAGAGGCTGCTTTGCGCTTCTGCTGCGAGGGCCGCAGTGTGCTCCTCCATGCAGAGAGAGCGCTCTGTGTTTCCATTAACTGTGATGACCCCCCGAGGTCCTGGCATCTTGAGCTTGAGGTGTGCATAATGCGGTACCGCATTGAATATCGCAAATGCGGTTCGCCCGAGCAGTGCATGATAGCCACTGCGAAATGGGACTATATCGAAGATTAACTCCTCACTTGAGGTATGCATAATGCGGTACCGCATTGAATATCGCAAATGCGGTTCGCCCAAGCAGTGCATGAGAGCCACTGCGGAACGGGACTATATCGAAGATTAACTCCTCACTTCGGAAGTTATCTGGGGATCCAAAGACCACTTCCAGTGTGACTAAGCCTGTGCAATGGGCCTCTACACCTGGTATGACGCCTTTGAAGGTCGTTTTTGTGGGTTTGATCCTTGAGTCTATACCCATTTTGCTCACTGTGTCCTGATAAAGCAGGTTCAGGCTGCTGCCACCATCCATAAGGACTCGAGTGAGGTGAAATCCGTCAATGATTGGGTCTAGGATCAGTGCGGCGAATCCGCCGTGACGGATACTAGTGGGGTGGTCCCTGCGATCGAAGGTGATCGGATAGGAGGACCATGGGTTGAACTTTGGGGCGACTGGCTCCAACGCACATACGCCCCTTAGCGCACGCTTCTGCTCCCTCTTGGGGATGTGTGTTGCGTATATCATGTTCACCATCCGCAGTTGTGGGGGGAACCTCTTCTGTCCTCCGGTGTTTGGCTGTCGGGGCTCCTCCTCGTCATCGCTATGTGACCCCTTATCTTTGTTTTCGGCATTTAACTTGCCGGCCTGCTTGAACACCCAACAATCCCTGTTGGTGTGGTTGGCTGGCTTATCGGGGGTGCCATGTATTTGGCATGAGCGATCGAGTATTCGGTCCAAACTGGATGGGCCCGGAGTGCTTCTTTTGAATGGCTTTTTCCGCTGACCGGGTTTAGAGCCTTTGATTCCGGCATTGACTATCGTATCCTCGCTATTGTCGTTGTTGATGTGGCGCTTGTGTTTGTTGCGACGTGATCAGCCAGTGCCATCCTTGGTATCCGAAGTACCATGGTTCTTTAATATGTTATTGCTGCGAGCCAGCTAGCTGTCTTCTCCCGCGCAAAAGCAGGTCATGAGTGTCGTGAGGGCTGCCATAGATTTCAGCTTTTCCTGGCCAAGGTGCTGGGCGAGCCACTCGTCGCGGATGTTGTGCTTAAAAGCTGCTGGGGCCTCTGCATCCGGACAGTCGACAATTTGATTTTTCTTTGTTAGGAACCGTGTCCAGAATTTCCTAACCGATTCCTCTGGCTGCTGAATTATGTGGCTCAAGTCATCGACATCTGGTGGTCGCACATAAGTGCCCTGGAAGTTGTCGAGGAATGCGGCTTCCATATCTTCCCAACAGCCAATGGATTCTGCTGGCAGGTTGTTGAGCCAATGCCGAGCTGGTCCTTTGAGTTTGAGTGGGAGGTATTTGATGGCATGTAGATTGTCACCGCGGGCCATGTGGATGTGCAGGAGGAAGTCCTCGATCCATACCACAGGATCTGTTGTGCCGTCGTACGATTCGATATTTACAGGTTTGAAACCCTCTGGGATTTGGTGATCCATTACTTCGTCTGTGAAGCATAGGGGGTGTGCAGCGCCTCTGTACTGGGCTATATCGCGACTTAGCTCAAATGAGTCTTTTCCGCTATGTTCGGCCCGGCCGGACTTGCTTTTACTGTATCCGGCGTGACGATTATCGTCTCACGTTGTGGCACGCCCTCGTGATCCGTAGATCGATCTTGTGTGTTTTGCTTTGTCCTCCAATACGTCTCGTAGGTCTGACGTATTTCCCCATGCCTTGACATTTTTATTTGAGTGGTGTCGGGGTGCGGGCTGAGCTTTTGGCTGAAATGCCGCTCTGTCGCGGCCACGAGGTGGCCGATCAGCCGCGTCATACGCTGGAGATGTAGGTTTTGGTGCTTCCTCCTCCAGTCGGGATAGCAACCTGCGCTTTGGGTAACACTTGGAGGGGCGTTCGAGTTCATATTCCTCGGCCGCAAGGACTTCAGTCCATCTATCGGCTAGCAAATCTTGATCAACTTGAAGCTACTGTTGCTTTTTCTTAAGGCTATTTGCCGTGGCTCTAAGCCGGCGCTTGGAGCGCTCTTGTTCGACGAGATCCTCAGGCATGACAAATTCGTCATCGTCGAGGCTTGCCTCGTCTTCGGAGAGGGGCAAGTAATTATCATCCTCCGCCTCTCCATCTGCTGCTCTCTCGGGAGGGCTGGCTTCTCCATCCTCCTGCTCTACATCTTGCTGGAGGGGATTGCTATTATCTTCAGCACTGTCCGGAGTGCTATTATCTCCTGTGCCGGTATCACCGCTTTTGCCTTGGCGAGACTTAGAGCGGCGCCGCTGACGTCGGCGCTTGGGTTGCTTCTTGGAGGGGTCATCCTCCGTTGTCCCGTTGCCATTGCCTTCTTTGGGTGTGTCCACCACATATATGTCATATGACAAGGTGGCTGTCCAGTGCCCTGTGGGCAGTGGTTCTTGTTCGCCTCCTGCATCGTCGTCCATGCCGTCGATGTCTTCGGAGTCGAAGTCGAGCATGTCGGTCAAATCGTCGACAGTGGCTACTAAGTGGGTGGTGGGTGGGCGGCGAATTTCTTCATCATCCGCATCCCAATCCTGCCGGACATAGTTCGGCCAGGACTCTCCTGACAAGGAGAGAGATCTTAACAAGTTCAGTATGTCGGCGAAGGGCGAGTGCTGAAAGATATCCACGGAGGTAAACTCCATGATAGGCGCCCATTCGGATTCGATAGGCATGGGCACACGCGGTTCAGAGTCCATGGCCAGGGAAGGATCCGGCAGCTTGGCATCATGACTCTCGTGAAGGGTAAGGTCGATACTCGGCTCGATCACCGATGAGGATACAGCCTCCCTGGAGGGGTCTATCCACCCGTCCATGGATGGCGCAGCTGGCTCCGAATTGAGGGTCGGAGCGGTTGCCGGCGCGATCTCCTGAACACTATTCGATGGCAAAGCTAAATCATGCTCATCGTGACCGTGTAGCGCACTAGGCAGGGGCTCGAATCCATCGAAGATCAAGTCTCTGCGGATATCGGCCGTGTAATTTAAGCTTCCAAACCTGACCTGGTGGCCAGGGGCGTAACTCACGATCTGCTCCAGATGGCCAAGCGAGTTGGCCCGCAGTGCGAAGCCGCCGAATACAAAGATCTGTCCGGGGAGAAAAGTCTCACCCTGGACTGCATCGCTATCGATGATTGAGGGAGCCATCAAGCCTAATGATGACGACACGGAGGAACTCTCAATGAAAGCACCAATGTCGGTGTCAAAACCGGCGGATCTCGGGTAGGGGGTCCCGAACTGTGCATCTAAGGCGGATGGTAACAGGAGGCAGGGGACACGATGTTTTACCCAGGTTCGGGCCCTCTTGATGGAGGTAAAACCCTATGTCCTGCTTGATTTATTCTTGATAATATGAGTAGTACAAGAGTTGATCTACCACGAGATCAGAGAGGCTAAACCCTAGAAGCTAGCCTATGGTATGATTGTATGTTGTCCTACGGACTAAAACCCTCCGGTTTATATAGACACCAGAGGAGGCTCGGGTTACACAAGGTCGGTTACAAAGGAGGAGATATACATATCCGTATTGCCTAGCTTGCCTTCCATGCCAAGTAGAGTCCCATCCGAACACGGGACGAAGTCTTCAATCTCGTATCTTCATAGTCCAACAGTCCGGCCAAAGGATATAGTCCGGCTGTCCGGAGACCGCCTAATCCAGGACTCCCTCAGTCTCTCTCCCTATCAGGAGAACCTTGGCCGAACTATGTCCAGCCAGAATGGGATGCGGACGACGAAGAAATTCGCTGCCCACCCACCACCCACTTTGTAGCCACTGTCGACGACTTAACCGACATGCTTGACTTCGGCTCTGAAGACTTTGATGGTATGTACGATGAAGCCGGAGAAGAACAGGATCCACCGCCCTTGGGGCACTTGACCGCCACCTCATCATATGATATATACATGGTGGACACCCCCAAAGAAGCCAATGGCGACGAGACAGCGGAGGATGACCCCTCCAAGAAGCAACCCAAGCGCCGACGTAAGCGACGCCGCTCTAAGTCCCGCCACAGCAAGAGCAGTGATACCGGCACAGGATATAATAACTCTCCGCATAGCGCCGAAGACAACAACAATCCCCTCCAGCACGGTGTAGAGCTCAAGGACGAACAAGCTAGCCCTCCAGAGCAGGCAGCAGATGGAGAACCGGAGGAGGACAATTACATGCCTCTCTCCGAAGACGAGGCGAGCCTTGGCGATGACGAGTTTATCGTGCCCGAGGACCCCGTCGAGCAAGAGCGCTTCAAGCACCGGCTTATGGCCACGGCAAATAGCCTAAAGAAGAAACAACAACAACTTCAAGCTGATCAATACCTGCTAGCAGACAGATGGACCGAAGTCCTTGCGGCCAAGGAACATGAACTCGAGTGCCCATCCAAGTGTTACCCAAAACGCAGGTTGCTACCTCACCTCGTGGAGGAAGCATTGAAACCTCATTCACTAGTGTACAATGCGGCTGACCAGCCACTACGTGGCCAAGACAGAGAGGCGTTTCTGCCTAAAATTCAGACCGCACCCCATCGCCACTCAGTTAAAAATACTAAGGCCCAGGGCAACACAGAGGACCTGCGAGACATGTTGGACAGTAAGGAAAAAATCACAAGGTCAATATACGGGACACGGGCACATGCGCCCACACGGGACAATGATCGTCGCGTCGAATACACCAAGAGTAAATCCGGCTGGGCCGAATACAGCAGACAAGACTCATACGAACTACGTCGGGATATAGTCCGGCACAGAGGTGCCGCACACCCCCTATGCTTCACTGATGAAGTTATGAATCATGAATTCCCGGAGGGTTTCAAACCCATAAATATCGAATCATACGATGGCACAACAGATCCCGCTGTATGGATTTAGGATTTCCTCCTTCATATCCACATGGCTCGCGGTGACGATCTACATGCCATCAAGTATTTCCCACTAAAACTCAAAGGACCAGCTCAGCATTGGCTGAATAGCTTGCCAGCAGATTCCATTGGCAGTTGGGAGGATGTGGAAGATTCATTTCTTGACAACTTCCAGGGCACTTATGTGCGGCCACCAGATGCTGATGACTTGAGCCACATAACACAGTAGCAAGGGGAATCGGCCAGACAATTCTGGACATGGTTCCTGACTAAGAAAAATCAAATTGTAGATTGTCCGGATGCAGAAGACCTAGTGGCATTCAAGCATAACATCCGCGATGAGTGGCTCGCCCGCCACCTCGGCCAGGAGAAGCCGAAATCTATGGCAGCCCTCACAACACTCATGACCCGCTTTTGCACGGGCGAGGACAGCTGGCTGGCTCGCAGCAACAACACATCAAGGAATCCGGATACCTCGGATACCAAAGACGTTAATGGTAGGCAGCATCATAATAGACCAAAGCGCCGCAATAACGGTGATAACATCGAAGATACGGCAGTTAATGCCGGATTCAGAGGCTCTAGATCCGGTCAGCGGAAAAAGCCAGTTAAAAGAAGTACTCCGGCTCCGTCCAGTCTGGATCGCATATTGGATCGCTCGTGTCAAATCCACGGCACCCCTGACAAGCCAGCCAATCACACCAACAGAGAATGATGGTTGTTCAAGCAGGCCGGCAAGTTAAATGCCGAAAACAAGGACAAGGTGCTGCATAGCGATGATGAGGAGGAGCCCCGGCCGCCAAACCCAGGAGGACAGAAGGGGTTACCCCCACAAGTGAAGACGGTGAACATGATATACGCAACCCACATTCCCAAGAGGGAGCAGAAGCATGCACTAAGGGACGTCTACGCGATGGAGCCTGTCGCCACGAAGTTCAAACCATGGTCTGCTTGTCCGATCACCTTCGATCGCAGGGACCACCCCACTAGCATCTGTCATGGCGGATCCGCCGCACTAGTCCTAGACCCCATCATTGACGGATTGCACCTCACTCGAGTCCTTATGGACGGCGGCAGCAGCCTGAACCTGCTTTATCAAGATATAGTGCGAAAAATGGGTATCGATCCCTCAAGGATCAAACCCAGCAAAACCACCTTTAAAGGCGTCATCCCAGGTGTAGAGGCCCATTGCACAGGCTCAATCACACTGGAAGTGGTCTTCAGATCACCGGATAACTTCCGAAGTGAAGAGTTAATCTTCGACATTGTCCCGTTTCGCGGTGGCTGTCATGCACTGCTCGGACGGACAACATTTGCAAAATTCAATGCAGTGCCGCATTACGCATACCTCAAGCTCAAGATGCCAGGACCTCACAGGGTCATAACAGTAAATGGAAACACAGAACACTCGCTCCGTACGGAACATCAGACTGCGGCCCTTGCAGCAGAGGCACAAAGCAGCCTGTTCAAGCAGACCACTCATTCGGCGTTACAGCCCCCAGACACCTTCAAGCGAGTCCGGAACAATCTGCAATAGGATCGCCTGGCGCGATCAGCCCTCGCCTAGCAATCTGGCCCCCGTCCCATTCCCAGTGCAACGACGAAATTCGTGTCGCGCGTACATAACTACGCATTGAAAATACCATGGACATAGGCGGGGGCACAATCAGGACACGCCCCGCATTGTGGCTTAACCACACCAGGGGCTGTATACCTTTGGCATTCCTTTTCTTTTCCAGGGCCTAACTCTTCGGAAGCCCTTTCCAGCAGTCCGATTGCCGGACACATTCCGGAAGCAACAACCAAGGTGGTAAGAAGCTAAGATGAACACGGGAACCGCCAGGTGGTCTCTAGTAATACTTGATATACCCGCTTTTCACTATTTATGCGTAGCTTGTCTTGGGATAGGACATTTCGAATTGTCCTACTTTATGCTTATTGCACTACTTGTACCAGTACGCTTCGACGTATTATTAAAATAACAATGCATATTATTAATCTATCATTGCATTATTTCAGTTTTTCTCTTTCTCTTATATGTCCATTTACGACATTCCGCACCTGCATGCCCAGGTACGGTCAGTACGCCAGGGGCTCTTATTTACCTCGTAATACGGCGCAAGAAGTCCGAACACTTTCAACAGTGCGGCACCCCGAACATATAGCATTATACGCATCAGCTCTGAATCGTGTCTTGGGTCAAATGTTGGGTTGCCCGGCTCCATGCTTTGGTACCTTACATTCCGCTATATCGGCTAAGGTAGCGGTGGGAGAACTACTGCGATTGTGTCCCGGTTCTTCCGGACGAGCACCTCAGTAGAGAAAGCCAAAAACTGACCGTCATGATAAGGCGAGAGACTGGTCGCTGTTCGAGGGGTCTCAAGTCCTTAAAGACTTTTTCCGCTTCGGGCGAGGAGTCGGCCTTGTACGGCTTAGGCGTATATAGCGCCCCAAATTCAGCCCTCTGAATACCAGGGGCTTCGCCAAAAATTTAAAATCACAGACTTCTATGGCTAAGTGAGAGTGATAAAGCATTATAGTCCGATTGCCTGGTTTGTTGCACTGAACACCTCCCTTAAAGGACCCAAAATTGGGGTAAAGAGTGTTCAGATTTACCCCGAACACCCCAGTACTAGTTACATGGGGGCAGAAGCCGACGACTGGCCAGCTCTCAGATTTTATAAATGGCCGCACAGAAGGTAATGTTTTAAATTAAGAAAGTGTCGCATGGCGCAAAAGAACTCGTTTCATATTACAGGATCACATGGGCATGTTCATTCAAAAATTACATCCTTGGCACACTCATCTGCCAATAAGCGGGAACCCTTCAGGACGCTCTCATAGTAATTCTCGGGGCAGCGATGCTCCTTGCCCTCCGAAGACCCCTCCTTCACAAGACCAAATTAGCTGTCGGACAGGGGCTCGCCAGGCCACATCCGGACTATAAGGACCCTCATGGCCTGTTCGGCCGCCTAGTGAAGTTCGACCAACTTCTTCAGCTGGACGCTCAAGGACACGGGGTGTTCGGTCCTAGTATACTGAGACCAGAATAGTTTCTCCGTTGAGCTCCCCTCCTCAGCCCGGTAAAACTCCATGGCATCCAGCACACTGCGGGGAAGATCTGCAAACGCTCCTGGAGAGCTCCGAACTCGGGTAAGAAAAAGTAAAGTGTCCTTCACATGCTTGCTTTGCATATTGAATGCCTTACCCGCTGCTATCTTCTTTGCCACATCAATCTCCTGGAGGGCCTTGTGGGCTTCGGCCTTGGCGCTCCGGACGCTTTCAAGCGCCTGCGCGAGCTCGGACTCTCGCTTCTTGGAGTCAAGCTCCAAGGACTCGTACTTTTTGGCAAGAGCCTCGAGCTCTTGCTACACCTCGCCCACTCGGGCTTCTTGTTTCTCCCGTTCGATGCGTTCTGTCGCTGCTTTGTCTTCGGCCTCGGACAATGCCTTCCTCAGGGTCTCCACCTCGGTCGTGGCCCCTGACAAATTCATGATGATCCTATTACTTTACACCTAACTTCTTTTTAACTATATAAACTGGGGTATATCTTACCTTTGCTCTCTTCGAGCTGCCCCTTGGTAAGGCCGAGCTCGTCCTCGGACCGCTTCAGGGCCTACTTCAGCGCAGAGACCTCCGCAGTACGTGCGGTAGTGGCCAGCAGGGAAGCCTGCACATACACATAGACATATTCTAATTAGACTCCTGAGTTATCATTCGATACTCTATTCGGCTTTTCTTCGCGAACGCCGAACAGAGCATCAGGGGCTACTATCTATGCGGTAATATTTTCTTATATTTTGAACGCTTACCTCAAAGCCTGTTAGGAGGCTGGCGCAAGCTTCGGTCAGTCCGTTTTTGGCGGACTGAACCTTCTTGACCACCACACTCATGATAGCGCGGTGCTCTTCATCGCTGGAAGCGCTGTGAAGCGCTTCCAGCAAGTTGTCCGGTGCCTCTGGTTGGACAGAGGACACTGGCACGGATGGTTGGCCCCATTAATGGGGGACCGCCTGCCTGAGTCCGGAACCATCGAAGGTTCCGGCGCAGTGTCCGGCTGGGGCCCGAACACGAAGCCCGTAGGAGCCTTGCTCCCTTGGTACCCAAGGTCCGGGAGGTCGCCGTGAGGCGCCCCCAGGATCACCTCCCCTTGGCTCGGTGCCTTTTGAGACAACACCCCGACGTTGTCCGTAGGGCGAGGGGTGGAAGCCGTCGGAGGAGAACCCCTGTTCATATCCGACGAGCCTAAAGAACCGCTCGACGAGGGTACATCAAGATGAGCTCGGGCCGGACTGCATAATCATGTTCGGCATGAGCAAAGGCAGTACAATAAAACATACCATGAAGTACTATGGTGTCCGGACACTTACGACTTCTCCAGGGGCTTGTCCCTGGGTAGCCACTCGTCGCCGCTGTCGGCGGCCGTCGTGGCACAGTCCGGAGGGAGGGTCTTTCCCTTCTTGGACCCTTCGGCCTCCCCGTATGGGTCAGCCTTCCTTTTCTTGTCTCCCCCGGCTGGGGGGGGGACTTTTCTCTTCCTCCTCGTTTCCGTAGGAGGAGTGCGCGTCGGACTCATCGGACGATGAGTCCGATAGAACCTTGCACCGGAGACCCTTTCGGGTCCCTGTGGCCTTCTTCTTGGCCTTCTTTTCCGGCACCTCG
The DNA here is from genome assembly GCF_018294505.1 of Triticum aestivum. NCBI lineage: Eukaryota > Viridiplantae > Streptophyta > Magnoliopsida > Poales > Poaceae > Triticum > Triticum aestivum. The sequence continues at coordinate 666,758,981 of NC_057806.1, forward strand.
TAGGGTGCCGAAGTCAGCATCTTCGTTAGAAGAGCGTCTGCAGGATCTTCGGGCAGGGGGGCTGGACAATCAAGCTGCTCCGCTGTCTTTATCCAGTCATGTTAATGACATGAAAGCTTAGATCCAGCACATAACTAAACCAGGCAAATAAATACCATGAGAAGCCTACCGGATGGGCGCGGTGCTTTGTGCTAAGTCCGCGGTCCTCTGTGAGGAAGGGAGGCATCTCGGCGCCCTTGAACAGCACCCTCCAGACGTCCTCGTGTTTCATGTCGTAGAGCTCTTGCAACGTCTGGTGCTGGGCCGAGTCGAACTCCCACAAAACAAATGCCCGTCGTTGGCACGGAATGATCCGGCGGAAGGGCATAACCTGGACCACGTTGGCGAGCTTGATTTTCTTGTTCGTCATGTTCTGGATGCAGGTCTGGAGTCCGGTCAGCTCTACCGAAGAACCCTAGGACAGGCCCTTCTTTTTCCAGGAGGTGAGCCGCATGGGGATTTCGGATTAAAATTTGGGGGCCGCCACCCAGTTAGAGTCGCGCGGCTCGGTGATGTAGAACCACCCCGATTGCCACCCCTTTATGGTATCCATGTAGGTACCCTCGAGCCAGGTGACATTAGGCATCTTGCCCACCATGGCGCCTCTACACTCTGCTTGCTGGCCACCCACCACCTATGGTTTGACATTGAAGGTTTTCTGCCATAGGCCGAAGTGGGGCCTGATGCGGAGGAAGGCCTCGCACACGACGATAAACGCTAAGAAGTTGAGGATGAAGTTGGGGGGCAGATCATGAAAATCTAGCCCGTAGTAGAACATGAGCCCGCGGACAAACGGGTGGAGAGAGAATCCCAGTCCGCGGACGAAATGGGTAAGAAAAACTACCCACTCATGGGGTTCGGGCTTTGGGACGATCTGCCCCGCATTCGGCAGCCGGTGCGCGATATTCGTAGCTACGTATCCGGCTTCCCGTAACTTTTTGATGTTCTCCTCCGTGACGGAGGAGACCATCCACTTGCCTCCTGCTCCGGACATGATTGGAGTGGTTCGAGAAGAAGAATGCGAGCTTGGGCGCTAGAGCTCGGGTTTGTGGGAATGGTTAAGCGAGAAGGAAGAAGGCGTGGGTGAAAAAAGTAAATCTTTGTCCCTTTATAAGGGCGGAGGAGGCGATGAGTCTCCCCACTTGCCTGGCAAAACCGCTTATTCCCCAGGCACCGTAATTGATGGCGTTGTTGGGTTACCCATGTCCGTATTGATGAGAATCCCGTGATAAAGGGAACATGATCTCTGCTTTGACAAGACGTGTCAAGAAAACCGCCTCGCGATATGAGCGGAGCTGGTTAAGAAAAGCGGTTCGAGTAATAACCGGGCCATGAAGTGATGTCATACTATCAAAACGTGTCAGCAAATTAGATTTGTGGAAGTATTATTCTCTCTACGGTGCTATGTGGAACTTATTTTGCAGGGTCGGACACTATCCTTGCATGCAGACTCTTCCATGGTGTATTCGGAGGAGGAACCCGCCTTGCAATGCCGAAGACAATACTGCGCGCCGGACTCATCGTCATTGAAGCCTGGTTCACAGGCTACTGAGGGAGTCCTGGATTAGGGGGTCTCCGGACAGCCGGACTATATTCTTTGGCCGGACTGTTGGACTATGAAGATACAAGATTGAAGACTTGGTCCTATGTCCGGATGGGACTCTACTTGGCGTGGAAGGCAAGCTAGGCAATACGGATATGTATATCTCCTCCTTTGTAACTGACCTTTTGTAACCCTAGCCCCCTCCGATGTCTATATAAACCGGAGGGTTTTAGTCCGTAGGAGAAGATACAATCATACCATAGGCTAGCTTCTAGGGTTTAGCCTCTTTGATCTCGTGGTAGATCAACTCTTGTAATACTCATATCATCAAGAACAATCAAGCAGGACGTAGGGTATTACCTCCATCAAGAGGGCCCGAACTTGGGTAAACATCATGTCCCCTGCCTCATGTTACCATCCTCCTTAGACGCATAGTTCGGGACCCCCTACCCGAGATCCGCCGGTTTTGACACCGAGAGAGGTGTCACCTGATAATTTGAATCAGACGGATTAAGAGGTTGTCGGAAATAACCTGCCTTGGGATAAGAATTGTCAGAAGTGGGTGAGACCTCAGATTGGCGCTTTCGAACCGGGGTGTCAGGTAAACCGACAGACGTGACCTTTTGGCTGGTATGCCGGGTGGTTCGGCGAGCCTCGTGCTGCTGCTTCTTCAAAATAAAAGTTGGGTCCAAATGAGCAAGAGGATGAGAAAAGCTTACTTTCCCTACTGCTTGACGGATTTTTTGTGTTGGCATAGAGTCTGAACCGGAGGAAAGGGTAATTACCTCTACATCATCAGCTTGGCTGCCCTCGACGTCCTCCTGATAAGTATCATTGTCAATGAGATGCATGAAAAGGGAACCAAGTGAATCAAGTTCTACCTAAACTTCCGTTTCATCCAGGTCATCATCCAGTTCCATGTTGATGCGTTCAGCTGCCTTCCGCTTTGAGGTTTTCTTGACAGCTTTTGTTTTAGGACGAGAAGGCTTTGCCGCTTTCTCCTGAGGCTTCCTTTTCTATAACAGATCATCACCCTGTTAAAAGTGGGGCAAAGGATACAAAGCTTATACAGTACAAGGATATCAAATGTAAAGTGGAAGATAATACTTACATCAGGCGGTTTGTTTTTAGTATAAAAGGGGTTTAATCCGGTTTGGCGATAGACAGCCTCCGATTCATTCAATATCTTTTTGACAGACTCTGTTACTTCTTCGTCTGTTAGCTGAATGTTGATATGGCATTGGGAGTCTTCTACATTGCCAGTATACTCGCACATTAAACCGGTGCGACGACTTAATGGCAGGATGCTCTAGGATATCCAGCAACGGACAAAGTCTACACCTGACAAACCGTTGGCCATAAAGGCTCGGAGCTTGGCGAGTTGAGGGGCATATGAGGCCCGTTCCTGGGCACTTAGACATTGCGGCAGTGGAAGAGTATTGGTGAGCCGGTGAGCACGGTAACCCGACAGAGGGTTCTCATCTTCAGGGGAGGTGTCTTTACCATAGAATCAAGTTTGGTTCTAGTCTTTGGGGTGACTGTGCAGCTTAGCATGAGGAAAATCAACTTCTTTCCTTTTCTGAATGGAGACGTCGCCAAGTTCGGTATTGGGACCGTCTACGAATTCAGTACGCCAGTTCAGATGAAAGAAGTCACGGAACAACTCAACCGTTGGATCTTCTTGTAAGTACACTTCACAGAAGACTTGGAAGTTGCATATATTGGATACCGAGTTGGGTCCAATATCTTGAGGGTGGAGCTGAAAACTGGCAAGCACATCCCGGAAAAACTTTGACCCAGGCGGTTTGAAGCCACGACCTATGTGATCAACAAATACCACTGCTTCACCCTGCTTGGGAGTAGGAGGATTCTCCGGTCCAGGAACTCGCCATCGGATCTCACTCTTTTTTGGTAAGGTACCAATTTTCACCATTCCAGTAAGTTGTTCTTTGGTAACCCAGGAGGGATCCCAGTTGCAGGCATAAAACTGCTTGGCCATTGCAAGTGAAAAGCTGAAAAGAACTACCGGTTTAACAATTTATTCATGGTCGTGCATAAGGTGCAATGGGATAAAGAAATCCAAGTATGTAAATTTCGTAAACCGGAGGCTGATACAATAATGAATGACAAAGTGGTAAATGGAACAAAGGTATACGCATACTGTTAAGCCGGAGTATGACAACGGAGATAATGGGATTGCCGGTTTACAAGGGGACTAATGGTATGTGATAGACTGCTTTCTACAAAGGTAAGCCACCTATGTGATAAAGAGGATACAGATCTAAGGTAAGAACGACTAAGTAAGGTAAAACAGGTTTCACAAGGTTGCATGGAAATTTTGATCTACCATAAGACAGGAAAGCAAAAAGATTTAGACCTAAAAAGGTTGGTCCCGAAGCGGTTCAGAAAGGTCCAGATCAGTTTTTATGCGCATAAGGGTTTGTTGTGGTAAAAGAAGATAAGCCATTACACGTAATATATCAAGCTTGAGGTTTTTATCCATGGACAAAGGAGGAACAGGGAAGAACAGTGCCGGAGCCTCGATGAACTTCAATGAACAAGGAAACCCTAGGCAGATCTACAAAGGGGGAAAGGAAAGGACTTACCGCTGCTGTTGAAGCAGTGGAGGTACGCCGCGGCTCTCTGGTGCAACCAGGTTGATGAAGTGGCCAACGGAGAGGCAGAGGCGAAGCTCGGTGACGGCGGCGGCGCTCGGTTGCAGAGGCATCGCAAGGAGGAAGAAGAAGCGAAGGAGACAAAGGGGAAAAGGGAATGGCCCTTGGTCCTATTTATAAAGCGACAAGTGCGTGAATCGAGGAGCTTAAAATGGATAGTTAAAAAGGATGTCGCCTCGAAGGTTGGATATTCATTAATGAAGGGTATCTTCGGCTTCAACGAATAGATGACGTCATGGCGCTTTACTATGGATCTAAAGGATGACATCACAGCGGTTTACCAGATCCATACGAAGGTGCCAGGGCAAGAATTTTTCTAAGTATTGAAGATTGACATGAACAAGTTCAAATCAATCTGGGGCCTAATGTTGGGGATATGACTACTTGAGGTAAACTGGCTAGGAGTGGCCGGGTTAACTCCATGAATATAGAAGCCCATGAAGACGTGAGGATGGTGGCGCTTTACGAAGGCCCGAGGCCCAAAGGCGAGTTAAGGCTTGTAGATGTAAACCGACTCTTTCATGTAACTTGTATTGTAAGTTAGAAGGAATAGAGACCGAGCCGGACACGTTTATGATCCGACCTCGGGACTCTGTAAATCGGTGGGCGTCAACCTATATATATAAAGGGACGACCCGGCAGCGGTTTAGGGACGATACACAACAACTCGAGAGCCAGACAAAGCGGATTCGCTCCCTGGTCATTGAAGCCCTAGCAATACCAATCACAACTAGACGTAGGCTTTTACCTTCATGGAAGGGGCCAAACTAGTATAAACTCCTCGTGTCCCCTTGTCCGGTTTAGCCCCTTTAAGCTAACCCGTTGCGATGGCTCCATGACTAAGTCCTTTCACGAGGACATCTACCATGACAAACCCACGACACTAACTTTATGAGAGAAGCATCTAGTGAAAACTGTGGCCCCCGGGTCTATTTTCTATCATATATTAAAACCAAAAATACAACAGACAACTACTCGAGAGCCAGGCAAAGCGGATTCACTCCCTGGTCAAAGAAACCCCAGCAATACCAATCACAACTAGACGTAGGCTTTTACCTTCATCGAAGGGGCCGAACTAGTATAAAATCCCTCGTGTCCCTTGTCTGGTTTAACCCCTTCAAGCTAACCCATAGAGATGGCTCCACGACTAAGTCCTTTCACGAGGACATCTGCTGTGACAAACCCACGACAGAACCTATTACCGAAACACCTGATAATCCAAATGATATTTCTATTTCTGATGCTGAAACACAATCTGGTAATGAACTTGAAACTAGTGATAATGTTAATGATAATGTTCATGTTGATGCCTAGCAATGATAATGATATAGAAATTGAACCTGCTATTGATCTTGATAACCCACAATCAAAGAATCAACATTATGATAAGAGAGACTTTGTTGCTAGGAAACATGGTAAAGAAAGAGAACCATGGGTTCAAAAACCCATGCTTTTTCCTCCCAAACCATCCAAGAAAAAAGATGATGAGGATTTTGAGCGCTTTGCTGAAATGATTAGACCTATCCTTTTGCGTATGCCATTAACTGATATGCTTAAAATGAATACTTATGCTAAGTATATGAAAAAAATTGTTACTAATAAAAGAAAGATACCGGAAGCTGAAATTTCCACCATGCTTGTGTTGGATCGAATGTTTAGAGGGGGGGTGATTAGACTACTTGACCAAATAAAAATCTAACCTTTTCCCAATTTTAGTCTTTGGCAGATTTTAGAGCACACGTCAAGCAATCTTAACACAATTCAAGCAAGTATGCAAAGAGTCTATGAGCAGCGGAAAGTAAAGCATGCAACTTGCAAGAATGTAAAGGGAAGGGTTTGGAGAATTCAAACACAATTGGAGACACGGATGTTTTTGTCGTGGTTCCGATAGGTGGTGCTATCATACATCCACGTTGATGGAGACTTCAACCCACGGAGGGTAACGGTTGCACGAGTCCACGGAGGGCTCCACCCACGAAGGGTCCACGAAGAAGCAACCTTGTCTATCCCATCATGTCCATCATCCATGAAGGACTTGCCTCACTAGCGGTAGATCTTCACGAAGTAGGCAATCTCCATGCCCTTACAAACTCCTTGGTTCAACTCCACAATCTTTGTCGGAGGCTCCCAAGTGACACCTAGCCAATCTAGGAGACACCACTCTCCAAGAAGTAACAAATGGTGTGTTGATGATGAACTCCTTGCTCTTGTGCTTCAAATGATAGTCTCCCCAACACTCAACTCTCTCTCACATGATTTGGATTTGGTGGAAAGATGATTTGAGTGGAAAGCAACTTGGGGAAGGCTAGAGATCAAGATTCATATGGTAGGAATGGAATATCTTGGTCTCAACACAAGTGTAGGTGGTTCTCTCTCAGAAAATATAGGTTGGAAGTGTAGGTATGTTCTGGTGGCTCTCTCCACGAATGAAGAGTGGGTGGAGGGGTATATATAGCCTCCACAAAAAAACTAACCGTTACACCCAATTTACCAATCTCGGTGAGACCAAAGTGAAAGACTCGGTCAGACCGATTCAACAAACCTAGTGACCGTTAGGATTTTCGGTGGGACTGAGATGCAACTCGGTAGGACCGATATGGTTAGGGTTCGGGCATAACGTAATCTCGGTGTGACCGACTACACAAACTCGGTGGGACCGATTTTGGTAATAAGCTAACCAGAGAGTTGGTCAGGTAAACTCGGTGGGACCGATCGCTCATTCCGGTGGGACCGAAATGTTACGAAGGAGAAACAAAGAGTTTACATTGCAATCTTGGTGGGACCGATCGCTCATCTCGGTAGGACCAAAACGTTACGAAGGGAAACAGAGAGATTACAACCCCATCTCGGTGTGACCGAAATCCCTATCGGTGAGACCGATTTTCCTAGGGTTTGTTGCAGTGGCTATGACATTTGAAACTCGATGGCGCCGGATAGAAAGAATCGGTAGGGCCGAGTTTGACTTTTGGTTTAGGTCATATGTGGATGTGGGAAGGTAGTTGAGGGTTTTGGAGCATATCACTAAGCACTATGAAGCAAGAACCTCATTAAACAACACCTCACCTCTCCTTGATAGTATTGGCTTTTCCTATAGACTCAATGTGATCTTAGATCACTAAAATATAAAATGTAGAGTCTTGAGCTTTGAGCTTGAGCCAATCTTTTTATCCTTAACATTTTGAGGGGTCCACATTCCTCATCCATGCCATGCCATACATTGAGCTTTTCCTGAAATATTAATCTTGGAATAGCATTAGCTCAATGAGCTATATGTTGTTAGGAATTACCAAAACCACCTAGGGATAGTTGCACTTTCCATCTCCCCCTTTTTGGTAATTGATGACAACATATAGATCAAAGCTTCGACAAATGATAATAAGAGTGAAAAACATTGTCGCTTTGAGAAGTATGTGAAAAGCAAGAGCTCCCCCTAAATTTGTGCATAGTTTATGATTTGCTTTGGACTGCAAATGCACAAAGAGTTAGGCTCATGGGTTACTCTTCCATGTCACATACATCTTGGTGGAGTGCTCAAAATGATAATAATTAAATACATGCACTCATCACCAAGAAAAGTGAATGATCATATAGAGATAAAATGATAATATCATCCAACAAGCATTAAGGTAGCATATGGTCAAACACATGATCATCCAAGTATCACACAGACAAAAAGTATCTCAAACAGGCAAAGCAAATAAAGTTCAACCACCAAAGAGAGAATAAAAAGCAACACTCTCTCTTGAAGCCTATGATCTATACATTCCCCCCCCCCTTTGGCAACAAGTTACCAAAAAGTTCCTAGAAAATGCATAGCACTAAATCGTCTCTCAGGCTTGGTCTTCAGGTGGTGGTGTCCGGATAACTCCAAGAACGAAGGCTTCAGTCGAAGTAGATGGAGCTTATGGAGTACGTGCTGGAGCTGGTGGCACAGAAGCTGTAGCTGGTGCAGATGACGTGGCTCTCGTGTCTAGAATAGGCACTGCAGCAGACCTCTGAGCTCTAGGCACTCTGGCAAATGCATCAGTGGTTGTCTTGCCCTTCCTCTCCTGCATGTCATCTTGAAGTTGCTCCACAACAGACTGAATCTCAGTTACCTTTACATCCAAGTCATAGAATTTTTGCTCCATGATTCTTTCCAAGCTCTCCTGGTTTTGAGTCAGGGTGGCCAGTCCCTTCTCAATCCTCAGAGTGGATGCAATCAGGTAGCTAAGCTGATCTTCCTTGCTCTTTAGGAGATACTGAGATGCTTCTTCTGTAGTTGCCATCCTTGCAGCCTTTTCAGCTTTTGCCTTCTCCTTCTTGGCTTGTGCGTGCATAGAAGATGGTTCATCCTCATTCATAACCACAGTGTTGTCCTCGAAGTCTGGATAGATAGGCATGTGCTCCTTGTCTAGCAGATATGTACCAGTGCCCATCTTGGAGTTGATCAGCTCCTGGATCTGTGGGGCATACCCACAACTCCTCTTCTCATCTGCAGCTGTCCTTTTGATAGTTTCAACTATAAGGCTCATGACTTTGAACTTCTGTGGGACGTCAAAGATATGAGGCAAGTTTATTGCATGGCCTCTAATCATCTTGTGATCACCTAACTTTGGCAAGAGAGTGTGCCTGAGGATCCAGTTGATGGTTGGCAAGCCTGACAGAAGGTAATGTACAGATCCAAACTTATGTGTCTCAAGAGCAGCATCCGGGATCTCCTTGTACATGTGTGCCATTGTGTTGTGATCCTTCTTCCTGTTGGCATAGACATCCAAGTCATCTTCACTCTCTTTTGGGGCATTGATCAACTTCGGCCAATCAACAACCGTGGACTGGTACCTCGTACCTTCAGACATCCAGACTATCCTTCCATCTAGGTAGAAATGAGCTGTGGAGTAGAACTGCATGATGAGCTCATCATTCCATTTTGTGACCTTCTGAGCCACAAACTCATCGACTCCACAAGCCTTGAAACTATCATGTACACCTGTATAGTGATCCTCATTGTCCTTGATGTAGTCCCAGTCGACCCATCTCATGTCACATACTATGGGCTTCTTGTCAAGCAAGATGGTCTCATAGAAGTCCTGCTGTTCCTTTGTATGGAACCTGTAATCCACATCAGTCCTCCTCCTGGTGGCATATGGATCAGACTCTCTCCATAGACTCAGCCATGAGTCCTTCCTTATCTTCATGTTCTCAGCAACTGGATGAGCATCATTGTGATCTGGGATTTTTGGCTTCAGCTTCCCGAAGACATGTGACTCATCATCTTCTTCTTCCATTTCAGTTTCAGGCACTGGGCCTTGTTCTTTTCATCGGCAGGGATATTCTTGGTGCTTCTCTTCGGTTTTGGCTTTGGAGCCGGAGCTGCAGCCTTTGGAGCAGTCTTAGGCTTAGATGGAATAGCCCCTGCCCTGATGGCATCACCCATAAGCTTCTGAGCTTTGGGTGCTGGTGCAGCATCTTCTTCCTCTTCCTCTTTAGAATCTCTCATGATAGAGGACCTCCCAAGCACTCTAGCAGTGGTCTTTTGGACCCTCTCCTTCCTCTTCTTCCCTTCTGCAGTAGCCTCTTTGGGTTCAGATTCCAAAGGGACTTGAGTAGATACTCTGGCCTTAGACATTGGAATTCTCTTTGCAGGAACCTTTTGCTTCATGCCTGGCTTGGTGGTAGCAGCAGTGCTATATTCCTTCTTAACCACTTTCTTCTTGGAAGTGGCCTCATCCTCAACTGCCACATAGTCTTCATCCTCAGATTCAGAGGTCTTCTTCTTTCTCGCCCTGGTGGCAGCTTTGGGTAAATTGCTTGGGGGTGCTCCTGCTACCATCATCTGAACTGCTAGAGGGACTAGTGCCCTCACTCAGGTGAACCTGCTCCTCTGACCTGTTCTGGCTGTCACTCTGATTAGACATATTGCAAACACGGAAAGCAGACCCTGTTAATAGATATAGATGAGATAGAGTGGATGAGCATCACAAAATGCAGAGGTTTTTGCCAAAGAATGAGTCAAAAACTTAGTTTTAGTTTTCCACAGAACGCATTTCATATCAACCGATTTGTAAACTCAGTGATACCGAAGCAGCTGTTGGAACCTAAACTAGTGAACTCGGTCAGACCGAGTCACAGTTTGGTGGCACCGAGACTCCTAGGGTTTCACAAAGTCCTGAACTCGGTCACACCGATTTGCAATTCTCGGTCAGACCGAGAACCACATGTGCAATGACCTAATCCAAATCGGTGGTACCGAGTTCCAAAACTCGGTGGGTCCGAGATGGTTTCAGCGGAAACCTAACCCTAAATTCTTAATTCACGACTAAGCTACAGAGTGTTTTGACTGGATAAGAGTGATCTCAATCGTGGCAATATACATGGCGAACACAATGTGCTGGGGAATCGGAGATAGAACAGCACAGTGATCGAGTTCATACCCTAATTCAGCGGAGAACTCGCTACGGCGGCAACGACGGGGTTGATTCCCATTGACGGCGGTGGAGACCAGCGGCAGGAGGCGGCTGGCGATGAGGAAGACGATCCGGAGACCCTAGAGGCAAAGCGGGCTAAGCACGAGTCGAGGAGGTTCGGAAAGTTTTCAAAAATTTGACCCGTGGGTATATATAGCCCGACCTTGTCGGTGTGACCGAGTGGAACAACTCGGTGGCACTGAGATTCATAACTGCAAGCAGTTACTGAAACTCGGTGTGACCGAAAGGTTCGACTCGGTTGCACAGAGGTAGAAAACCTAGATCGACTTAGTGATCTCGGTATGACCGAATGGGTGAATTGGTCAGACTAAAACGCACAAAGAAGTTTTGGAAGTTTAAGTCTATGACGAACCGGGGACTCCGAGTGCTCCTCACACAGAGTGGTTCAAATCTAACTTGATCAAATTTTGTGATGCAGCAGGAATAGAGTTTAAGACGAGAAAAGCATAGATAGCTAGAGAAGGTTCTTAGGCATTCTTGTCCATCCACTTGGCCAAAAGAGAAGGAAACCAATCAATCAAAACAACAAGTGGATGTCCTCGAATGAGTAAATTATGCAACCAACATGCTCACACAATAAAATGGCAAATGAAATATGTGGCAAAGCATGCAGAAACAATTCTAGCATCTATCAAGCAATTGGCGATGACTAGGTCATCTGTATATGAGTATATTGACTTAGGAGTCAAATGAGAACATTTGATCATAGGTCATACTCATCGTTTAAGCACAAGTGGGTTACCACTTTTACATAAAGTGTTGTTGTGTTCACACCATTAGAGTTGCTTTAACTCAATTGTTAGAGTAAAGCTCCCCCTAGATGTGAGATCCCCCCTAAGAGGGATGAACTAACCTTGGGTTTTGTCGATGATGCTTCATGTAGGTATTGAAGATGTGGATGCTCTATGTTGATGTAGATCATTTGAAGCTATCCTTTGGAGTGAGTTGCACTTTCAATACCTACACGGGTTAGTCCCACAAGGAACAAACGAGGATATCCATAGACATAGAGTGATGCACACACAAGATGATGTCTATGAAAGCTTTAGGTTACCTTGTCCCTTGTCTTACCAACAAGAGGGTTTGTGACTCCTTGAACTAGTGCAAGATGTGGAAGTTGATTGCACTTGTTCTTGCCAAAATGATAAGAGTGAAGTATATTGGCGGAGTCACCCTCAAGGACTCTCTAGTTCTTCTTCTTCGGGATCCACACCATCTTGATGGGAATCCTCGGAGTTGTAGTTGTACTTGATGAAGTGGAACTTGATGTAGTCTTGGGAACCCACTTGACCAAGGCCTTAGGAGCTTCTTCAAATGCATCAATTTCCTCTTGAAGCTTGTCCTTGCCTTTTTGCTTGTGGTCTTGTGGTGGACGATCATCTTGAGCTTGTGTCCCTTTCGATGAAGTAGGATCATACTTCTCTTGTTGAGGAACAAACTTCGTCTTGGGGTATTGATCTTCTTCCCACACAACTCCATTGGCATTGAACTTTCGCTCAAAACCAATACCTTGATTCTTCCGGTGCCTTCCTTGCTTGCGTACAATTTCCTCGACACTACTAGGAAAAGGGCTATAGATGAAATTGACACTAATGGCGCACTAGACATGTGGTGCGCCATTACTATATACTAATGGCGCACCATCTGTTGGTGCGCCATTAGTGTGGAAGACACTAATGGCGCACCAGGCACACGGTGCGCCACTAGTAACAAGATGTTTTTTTTTCATTTTTTCAAACATACTAATGGCGCATTCGGGCAGAGTGTGCCACTACTGTATTTTTTTTACTTTTTTTCAAAACTACTAATGGCGCACCGTTGCATAGTGCGCCATTACTAGTTCAAACTAGTAATGGGCACTCTTTTTTACTTTTTGATATCATGAATATTTTTAAATTTCATGGGCACTTTTTGAATTCAGGAATTTTTTTTCAAATTTGATGATATTTTTTCATATTCCATATGAAAAAATATTGAATAGTCATGAGGACACTCGATCTCGATCCCCCTCCCTCTCAATAGCTATCCCCCTCGCCACCGAGCACCCCCCCGCACCCTCCCCCCTCCACCGCCGCCGCCGACCCCCCGCACCCTCCCCCGCTCCACCGCCGCCGACGACCCACCGCACCCTCCCCCGCTCCACCGCCGCCGCCGACCCCTCGCACCCTCCCCCGCTCCATCGCCGTCGCCGACCCCCCGCACCCTCCCCCGCTCCACCGTCACAAATGAATGCAACTAAAAATCCAAAAAAAAACAAATTTGTTTATATTTTCAAATAACAAATTTCATGATATTTTCAAATAATAAATTTGATGATATTTTTTCGATTCATAAATATTTTCAAATAACAAATTTGATGATATTTTTAAAAAATTATTACTATTTTTATAAAAATTTATTACTGTTTCATATTCATTTTCATATTCATATTCATATTCATATTAATTTTCTATTAAATTATTAGATGCAACAAAATAATAAAAAAAAGCTTACTTATGGCGCACGGCTGGCTGGTGCGCCATTGCTATCTAAAAAAAGAATACTAATGGCGTACCGTCTCGGGGGTGCGCCATTGCTATAAAAAAACATACTAATGGCGCACCGCCAGGGGGTGCGCCATTAGTAATCTTCCCCCTAGTCGCCCGATCCCTTCGTCCCTCCCGCTCGCCAGATTCACTCCCCCCTCGCCAGATTCATTCCCCCCCTAGTCGCCCGACGACCCCCGCGCCCGGCCTCGCCGTCTTGGTCCTCACCGCCGACGGCCTGCCCCGCTCCTTCCCTCCACTCCTCAATCGCCCTCTCGGTCCTCGCCGCTGACGGCCTGCCCCGCTCCTTCCCTCCACCCCGAGCGCCGCCGCCACGCGTCACCACGGCCACCGACCGCCTCGTCCTCTGTCGTCGAGCCTAGGAGCTGCGCCAGGAGCAACACCATCATCACCTTCATCACCTATGTCCACGGATTGGAGCCGGGTCATCAACGATCGAGCGCATCGACCTCTTCTTCCTCATCACCGACCACTGCTTCTCGGTGTCGATCCGCGCTGCCCCGACCACCCTCGGCCTCGCCGTCTCCTTCGCCAGCTCCGCGGTGAGTGTCTCCATCGATTCCCCTGTTTTTCTCCTTGTTTAGTCACCGTTTGTGCATGCGGGCTCGTGCTCACCGCGCCGGCCGCCCCTCGCTGTAGATTCTCTGATGTCCTTACCTAAAACTGAATATAAAGTCAGTTTAAAAGTCAGTCTCCTGATCTGAATATAAACTTTATCTGAAACTGAAATTGAAACAGATGCAGCCGTAAAAATTCTGTTAAAAATTCAATTTTAGAGCTTGGCTCCTGATCTAAATATAAAGTGTACGGCAAGCTTATATTGCAAGAAAGTTTAAAATTCAATCTAAAACTCAATGTAAAATTCAGTTAAAGTGATCTGAATATAAAAACTCTTGGAGTAAAAATTCAGTCTAAAAGTCAGTTAAAGTTTTAGTTTTAGAGTAATTTTCAGTTTGTAAAACTGAGAAGTGTATTTTTTATTTTGAAACTTAGTGTAACTATTTTCAATTTTGATGGAAAATCAGTCTAAAAGTCAGGAGGGGGATCTCTGTAGATTGCATATACAAATTTCTTTAACAGTGCTATTAATTACAAATAGAGCAATGTTGAAAATGAAACAAAAGGAATTGGAAAACCAGAAAGATAGGCATTCTATTGTAAGTAAGCTAAGATAAAAAAGTGTTTACTTTAAGTAATTATTTACAACAAGCATTGTGTAGGAAAATGTCATGCAGGCTGTAACTTGAACTTGAAGAACTCCTTATACAAAGCAAGCTGAAGTTTGAAACCTATTTCTCCTAAGCAGACACTGAAAAATTGCAGATAAGTAGACACTAAGAATTGCATCCATGTCAAAGTGTCATTTCATTTGGGAGTAGTAACGAAAACTGTATGTGCTGTCATAGGTGCTGTGCTGTCAAAAACTGTATGTGCAATCTCCAGAACAATTATGCTTATGTGAAAACTGTATGTGCAATCTCCGAATGTATCATCATAATGTAGGTGCTGTGTTGTGTGATTCTTCATGCTGAGAACTTCAGCTTTTTCAACTTGCTGGACTATATGTTCATTGGTACTACTTGTGATGCTGCTGCTGTACTACTTGGGAATTTTGTCAACTTGTGATGCTGCTGCTGTACCCCGAGAGGCCCTTGAGTTTTCCGGAATGTCGATTAACTTCCGTTCCGGCAAATTCGAGTACTCCATATGTCCTACTTTCAGCAAAGGTCATGCTGAAATTTTCCGTGAATTTTAGCATGACTTTGCTAAAAATAGGACATATGGGGTACTTGCGACTAATGCATGGGCCGGGGTATCTTAGTACTTAGTTAAGTAGGATCAACTGCCCCGCCATTCTTGCTACATTAAACCATAGGTGGCAATAGAGCCAAGTGATTAGGCCCAACTTAGAATTCTCGTTAGCATAGATAAACCCTAGATGATAAACCCAACATAGGTGGCAATAGAGCCAAGTGATTAGTGCCAAGTGATTAGGCCCAACCTAGGGTGCCTCGGCATCGATAAACCCTAAATGATGAAAACTTAACTTGGCTTCTATAGGGTGCCTCGATGTCGATGAGAACCTAAATGATGTATGCTTAGGCTTTTAGGGTACCTCGGCGTCGACAAAACCTAAATGATAAAAGCTTAGGCTTTTAGGGTGCCTCGACGTCGACAAACCCTAAATGATAAAACCTTGGCTTTTAGGGTGCCTCGGTGTCGATAAGAACCAAAATGATGAAAGCTTAGGCTTTTAGGGTGCCTCAGCGTCGACAAACCCTAAATGATAAAAGCTTAGCTTTTAGGATGCCTCGGTGTCGACAAACCCTAAATGATGTAGTTTTGAATGATGAACGTAGGATATGTCGTCATCATCATCGGACGACGAAAGTCTCCCGGGGCAGTGCGACTGTTGCCACGACGATCGAGGTCTGTGCGACATGCCTCACCTGGAGGATGATCGGCGCTTCAGTATTAAGCTCGAGGAGACCTTCGAAGTTGAAATGGTACACAACAACGACAAGTGTTATTTTCATAATTAAGCATGACTTCAACTATTTCAACGTGTAATTTTCATCTTTTACAATTCGAGTATAGCTTATCCCATGCCATGCAAGACGCTATGTCTTGGAGAGGATGGATTTTCAAGACCATGAAATTTCTGAAACAAAGAAAATTCACCTAAGGACTCATCACGATGTGGACTTTGAAGTAAATCTATATAATTCTGAGAGCGTAACCCATTTTGGTTGCAAAAATTGGGAAGCATTTTGCAAGATGTATGGTTTTGATGAGGGTATGCTTATCACCATGGATCTTGGTAATCCTGACATCAACCAAGACAATATGGAAATTTGGGTCCTTGTTGATACGCCTCCAGTTCTACCGCTATGTGAGTTTCTCAAACATAGTTATTAGCTAATTTATATTGTTTATTTCAAAATAGTTGACAGCTTATTTCCATTGACAGCTTATTTTTATTGTTCAAAGAATGTGCGGGAGATGGTAGACAAAACCCACTACACCGATGGCTCCGAATTAACAACTTACAAGGAGAAAGATCATCTGGTCGGATTTTGTACTGACATTGAGAATTACAATATCCACAATCAAACTCCTCAACATTATGGTAAATACGTGCCACTAGTGCATGTGTTCAACTACGGTAACTACCATGGAGATACCCTGGTAAGATTTTTACTATTACGACATCCGTGCATCTTTTGCATACTTCTAAAACTAGTACATCATTGCTAACTATGAAGTTATTACTATCTTTTTCAACAGATAATCCCAGAGAATTGTGTGCCTCATATGATGTATCAAAAAGGTAGTCTTAATGTTTTGAACATACATCCAGGTCATCCTAAGAATCTCAACTGTCCATACGAGATTTCTAAAAGAAGTGGAGACATGAAAATCAAAGGATGGAAAAAATGTATGGACAGTCGTAAGAAGCTTCTTGGAAGCAAAAGGAAGCGAAGCGCAAGAATTGGAGACAGGATGTTCTCCATTCTCCATAATGGAGAGTCAGGGTCTATATTGTTTTATGCTATTTTAGCTTAAATAGGGTATTTAGGTCCTGCCTAATACTGATGATCATGTGCTAAGAACAATTAAGTAGGGTTGGTTCGATGACTATCAAGATGATGATCGTATGACTTGTTATGAATAACGAGTAGAAGTTGTATGGTGATGATTAGTAGGACTTGTTAGGATTAGTATTACTTCTGACAAACTCGATACTCGCGGTATCGAGACTTGTAATGTTTTATCTTTGTTCGGTCTTTTGGATTCGGAGACTAATATGATGAATTCGGAGACTAATCTTCTATTGTATTTGATGAATCTGCTGTTGCTGTGTGCTACTGTCTATATTCTGTCAAATAATATATTTTGTAACCTGTGCAAAAATTAGAAAAGTAAAAAAACCTAATATTCATACTAATGGCGCATCACTACAGAGTGCGCCATTAGTATGCCAAGTATACTAATGGCGCATCCATCCGCAGTGCGCCATTAGTGTGCCAAAGCACATGGTTAAATATGGCCCTGGGAGGCATACTAATGGCGCATGGTGTTATATACTAATGGCGCACTAGGTGGTGCGCCACTAGTATACCAGATACTAATGGCGCACCAGTGGTGCGCCATTAGTAATAAATACTAGTGGCATGATACTAATGGCGCACCAGTGATGCGCCATTAGTAGGCAAAACTGGTGCGCCATTAGTAGGCCTTTTCCTAGTAGTGTGAATTGCTTACTCCTGGCAAGGCTCTTGTAAACACCTTTCTCTATAATTCCCTTCAATAAGCTATTTTCTTGCTCAATTGTAACTTGGCTAAGAGAATCATTAGTGGAATCAAGAGAACTACTAGAAGCAACAACATTGGATTTAGCATGATTATTGTTACTACTAGAGGAAGAATCTTTCTTGTTCTTGTTACTAGACTTGACTTGAGGCATGTAAGTGGATAAGAGTAAACGCTTGGCAATGTAAGAAGAACTTTTCTTGCGAAGATCATCATTGATTGCCTTTAAGAACTCATGCTCTTGCTCAAGATTGAGCTTCTCAAAACATAATTTCTCATGAGTCCTTAAAAGTTCTCGATGATCTCCTAAGATAGTTTCATGAGCTAACTTAAGAGTGTTTAGTTCTTTAGTTAGAGACTCAATCTTCTCCTTATCATTGTCATTCGTTTCATTATAGTATTCATCACTATAGTTGTCAACAAGTAACTCATCATCACCTAACAAGTCATCTTCATCACTATTGAAATCAACATACTTGGGGTGTGATACCTTTGGACCTTTGGCCATGAAGCATCTTCCCATTCCTTCATTTGGTGAATCAAATATGTCGTAGGAGTTGGTTGACACAAGTGCTAGTCCGGCAACACCTTCATCTTGAGTATATTCGGAGTCAGAGTGATAGCTTCTCTCGGAGTCATTGTCGGAGTCGGAGCGGGATACCCATTCACCAACATGAGCTTGATGTCTTCGTTTTGTGTAGCTCCTTGATGACTTGTCCTTCCTTTCCGAATCCTTGTTCTCCGAGTGTGTCTTCGTTCATATCGATCATCCCTACTCCTTCTCTCCCTTGATGGTGATTCTTCTCTTCTACTTCTTCTTTTGGGAGAATCTTCTCTTCTTTTGTGGGGAGCCGTACACTCATTGGAGTAGTGTCCGGGTCTTCCACAATTGTAGCAGTTTCTCTCTCGACTAGAAGATCTTTTGTCATTGTAGGACCTTGACTTGGAACTTCTTTCCTCGCTTCTACTCTTGTAGAACTTGTTGAAGTTCTTCACCATTAGGCTCAATTCTTCATTGAAGGTTTGTTTCTCACTTGATGATGTGGGAGCTTCACATGAGGCTTTGTAAGCACCACTTGACTTGTAATGGAGCTCCTCCTTATCCTTGAGTGACATGTCATGAGCAACAATTCTTCTAATGACTTCCGTTGGCTTGAGATCTTTGTAATTTGGCATAATTTGGATCAATGTGCATACGGTATCGTATTTTCCATCCAAGGCTCTTAGGATTTTCTTGATGATGAATTTGTCGGTCATCTCCTCACTTCCTAAGCCGGCAATCTCATTTGTGATAAGAGCAAGCCTAGAGTACATTTCAGCGACACCTTCACAATCCTTCATTTTGAACTTGTCAAGTTGACTTTGAAGCACATCCAACTTGGATTCCTTGACGGAGTCGGTACCTTCATGCATATCAATCAAAGTATCCCAAATTTCCTTTGCATTCTCAAGACGGCTGATTTTGTTGAATTCTTCGGGGCACAATCCGTTGAAGAGGATATCACAAGCTTGAGAATTGTATTGTAGCATCTTCAACTCATCTGCAGTAGCTTCACGATTCGGTTCTCTCCCATCGAAGAATTCACCTTGCAAGCCAACACACACAATAGCCCAAACGGCGGGGTTATGTCCAAGAATATGCATTTTCATCTTATGCTTCCAACTAGCAAAATTTGTAACATCACAGTGAGGACCTATACGGTGATAATTTCCCTCGCTAGATGCCATACTCTCCTAGGTTGTGAAACCAAGGCTATGACCACCAAAAGCTATGGAAATCAAAGCAAATGGATACCAAAGCTCTGATACCACTTGTAGGATCGAAAGTATGTCCAGAGGGGGGTGATTAGACTACTTGACCAAATAAAAATCTAACCTTTTCCCAATTTTAGTCTTCGGCATATTTTAGTTATCTTAGCACACGTCAAGCAATCTTAACACAATTCAAGCAAGTATGCAAAGAGTCTATGAATATCGGAAAGTAAAGCATGCAACTTGCAAGAATATAAAGGGAAGGGTTTGGAGAATTCAAACGCAATTGGAGACACGGATGTTTTTGTCATGGTTCCTCTAGGTGGTGCTACCGTACATCCACGTTGATGGAGACTTCAACCCACGGAGGGTAACGGTTGCGTGAGTCCACGGAGGGCTCCACCCACAAAGGGTCCATGAAGAAGCAACCTTGTCTATCCCATCATGGCCATCGCCCACGAAGGACTTGCCTCACTAGCGGTAGATCTTCACGAAGTAGGCGATCTCCTTGCCCTTACAAACTCCTTGGTTCAACTCCACAATCTTTGTCGGAGGCTCCCAAGTGACACCCGGCCAATCTAGGAGACACCACTCTCCAAGAAGTAACAAATGGTGTGTTGATGATGAACTCCTTGCTCTTGTGCTTCAAATGATAGTCTCCCCAACACTCAACTCTCTGTCATAGGATTTGGATTTGGTGGAAAGATGATTTGAGTGGAAAGCAACTTGGGGAAGGCTAGAGATCAAGATTCGTATGGTAGGAATGGAATATCTTGGTCTCAACACAAGTGTAGGTGGTTCCCTCTCAGTGTCGGGTGGTAGGTGCGACATATGCCAACGGGTGGCTTATCATTGTGGGAGCCAGTAAGACATCGCCGGTGCCTGTAAACGGGATAAGGCGAAGACATGCACGCCGGCGGATCTTACCCAGCTTCGGGGCTCTCCATGGAGATAACACCCCTACTTCTGCTCTGCGAGGTCTCCGCATGCTCACTTGATGAATCAAGTAGCTACACAATGCTCCTTGATCTGTTTGGGGGGAGGAGGAAGAAGGGCACGGCTCGCCCTCTTCTACTCCCTGTGTGGTGTCTAGAACTAGCGGGGGGTCGAACCCTTTGCATGGGTGCTCCGGGGGGTTTATATAGGCCTACCCCCCGGGGGTACAATGGTAATCCGACTGGGCACAGGGCCCAGCCGTCTGTGACTGCGCTTGCCGGCTTTTGCGCCGGCTGCTGGGGCCCGTCGACTGGTGGGTCCCGCCGGCTGCCGGCCCCTTGGTCGACAGGCAGGCCCCACTGTCCAGGGCCTGGTGGGCGGCTGGTTACTGTGGCTCCGTCTTGCTGACGTGGGCTTCATCATGGTAAGCGTGGCTACAGTACCGCCGCCTGTCAGGCGATTGTTGTAGCCTTACCGCGTCTTGTCTCCTTAATGGGGCGTCCTCTTCAAGGAAGGCGGCAAGCCGGCTGCAGGGAGCCGGCTCTATCTTGGGCCGACTAATTGGAGGCGTGGCCGCCTTCGGGCGTCTCTCTTCTCAAAGGGGCCCACCGTCTGTGGGCCACGCTGGCGGCCCATCGTGGGTGATGCCAGGGTCAACATGGCAACAGTGCCGCACCGGACGGGTCGTGCCTAGCCCGTACGGCGCACCATGCCAGGCGTGCTCCGGGATTCGGGGGTGGCAGGCTTTACTGTAGCCACGCCCCGTCGCACCGCCGTCAGGTGGGTGCAAACTTTGTGGGTACGGTCTTGATCGCTTTATAGGGAGCCGGCTTCTTGGAGTCGGCCATCTCATGGCCGGCTTCTTGGAGTCGGCCTTCTCATGAGGGCTAAAGTCGGACCGCCTTCCGAAAGCCGACCTGGGTTGCAGCCAGCTAGGGGAAGGCGGCCCCATGTCTTGGATTCTTGAGAGCCGGGCGGCCTCGTAACTTTTTCAGAAGGGCCAGGGGAAGCCGGCTAGGCTACCCATGGCTATTTACTCCGACACTCAGAAAATATAGGTTGGAAGTGTAGGTATGTTCTGATGGCTCTCTCCACGAATGAAGAGTGGGTGGAGGGGTATATATAGCCTCCACAAAAAACTAACCGTTACACACAATTTACCAATCTCGGTGAGACCGAAGTGAAAGACTCGGTCAGACTGATTCAGCAAACCTAGTGACCGTTAGGGTTTTCGGTGGGATAGAGATGCAACTCGGTAGGACCGATATGGTTAGGGTTAGGGCATAATCTCGGTGTGACCGATTACACAAACTCGGTGGGACCGATTTTGGTAATAAGCTAACCAGAGAGTTGGTCAGGTAAACTCGGTGGGACCGATTGCTCATTTCAGTGGGACCGAAATATTACGAAGGAGAAACAGAGAGTTTACATTGCAATCTCGGTGGGACCGATCGCTCATCTCGGTAGGACCGAAACATTACGAAGGGAAACAGAGAGATTACAACCCCATCTCGGTATGACCGAAATCCCTATCGGTGAGACCGATTTTCCTAGGGTTTGTGGTAGTGGCTATGGCATTTGAAACTCGGTGGCGCCGGATAGAAAGAATCGGTAGGGCCAAGTTTGACTTTTGGTTTAGGTCATATGTGGATGTGGGAAGGTAGTTGAGGGTTTTGGAGCATATCACTAAGCACTATGAAGCAAGAACCTCATTAAACAACACCTCATCCCTCCTTGATAGTATTGGCTTTTCCTATAGACTCAATGTGATCTTGGATCACTAAAATACAGAATGTAGAGTCTTGAGCTTTGAGCTTGAGCCAATCTTTTTGTCCTTAACATTTTTAGGGGTCCACATTCCTCATCCATGCCATGCCATACATTGAGCTTTTCCTGAAATATTAATCTTGCAATAGCATTAGCTCAATGAGCTATATGTTGTTAGGAATTACCAAAACCACCTAGGGATAGTTGCACTTTCAGCTTGCTAATTATACTTTTAAGGGTGGAATACCTAAGAAACTTGGAGATCCATGAGTACCCACTATACCATGCTCCATTAAAACAAACTATGTTAAAACTGCTTTATGTGATCTTGGAGCCGGTGTTAGTGTTATGCCTCTCTCTTTATATCGTAGACTTGATTTGAATAAGTTGACACCTACTGAAATATCTTTGCAAATGGCTGATAAATCAACTGCTATACCTGTCGGTATTTGTGAGCATGTGCCTGTCGTGGTTGCAAACGTTACTATTTTAACGGACTTTGTTATTCTTGATATTCCCGAGGACGATAGTATGTCTATTATTCTTGGAAGACCCTTTTTGAATACCGCAGGGGCTGTTATTGATTGCAACAAAGGCAATGTCACTTTTCATATTAATGGTAATGAGCATATGGTACTCTTTCCGAGGAAACAACCTCAAGTCCACAATATTAATTCTATTGGAAAAATTCCATCAATTATTTTTGGAGGTTTTGAATTTCCTCTTCCTAGTGTCAATAAGAAATAATATATTCTTATTGTTGGGGATGTGCATATCCCCGTTGAGGTAACCTAGTGTTATTCGAAAATTCCCCGGTTCCATGTTATTCAGAATGAGTTTGTTAACAAGACTTGATCAACCTTATTAATGGATTCCTTCTGATGATCATGAGATGGATGAAGTTAGAAAACACAACTGTCTGTACCCTCTTTTTACTTGCTGTTATTTATATTAAATAAAGTAAAAATATTATTTTCTGTCAGTTATCTGAATTATCCATGCAATACAAAAATACCCAAAAAATAAAAGTTCTCCAAATGCCCTGAAATTTAAATATGATTTTTTCTGGAATATTTGAGAATATTTGGCACTGAGAACACAGCAGGGGGGCATCCACCTGTCCACGAGGTTGGAGGGCGCGCCCTACCCCCTGGGCGCGCCCCCTACCTCATGGGCCCATGGTGGCCCTCCTCCACTTATTCCTGCACCCACACACTCCTTCTTCCTCCCACAAACACGATTATCCAACTCAAGCACGGGTTCTAGCTCATTTTGCTGCGATTTTCGATCTCCATGCTCAAAGCACCTCTCACAAAACTGCTTTGGGGGAATGTTCCTTGGTATGTGACTCCTCCATTGGTCCAATTAGTTTTTGTTCTAGTGCTTTATTCATTGCATATTCTTGCTGCCTAGGTGACCTTGTTCTTGAGCCTGCATGTCAAATTTATGTGGTTCCAAGTAGTTTTGATGCATGATATAGGCTCTAGGCACTTGTAGGAGTAGTTGCTATCAATTTTACTGAGTTCGGTTCACTTTTATTTGAAGTTACTAAAAATTTCAGAAATTTTTCAGAGGGGGAAATATGTTTAGGAAAATGTACCAAGGTGGTTCTTCAAGGAAACAAGAACCCAGGCTTGCAATGTGTGATGTTGATGATGAGCCACCAAGGGACGCTCCAGTGCGGCCTTGTGAATGGCCTTCAGAGGACTTCATGGATCAAGCGGGAATAAAGGAAGAATTTAATGCATATTTGCGTAATGCTGATCTTATGAGCTTCGAGGAAGAAAAATGTCGTCAGTACCACTATCTCACTAGCTCCTTTGTGAGGAGGTTTGAATTTTCATCTTCACGTAATTTTCAAACTGTCCTATTTGATCTTTATGAAAATCCTTACACTATGGACTTAGAGGACTTCACCACTACTTGCAAACTTCCACAATGGGGTAGTACTAGTGAACCTCGCAAATCTGAATTTAGAGATTTTCTTGCTAGTATAACTGTGGGGGAATCTAGAGATATAGCACAAGCTACCATATGGAGCATTCATTTTCCTGCTATACATTATTTTGCTCTCTTCTTAGGTAGATGCATTAACGGTAAAGATGAAGCATGTCACATGTGTGGCCCTGACCTCAGTATTCTTAGGAGTGCTGTGTTAGGAGATAAATCTTATAATTTGGGAGCCATTATTGCACGTAGGTTGCAACTTAATAGATTTAATGGAGATTTCTTTGGTGGAATTTATGCAACCTGCATAGCTAATTTTCTTGGTATAACCATACGTGAGGATGACATTGAGTTGCCCCCTGCTTATTTGGGTTATGAGGCTATGGTTCATCACCAGTTTGTTGAGAGGAACGATCAGTTCCTCCAGTACTGACTAATCTTTGACAGACGACGCACCTATCACGTCGCTCTCCCTGCTTCTACTTTCTTTGACTTTCAGGCAAAAGGGAGATATTCTATAACCAGAGAGGAGGCAGAAGATTATAAGTGGAGAGATGAGATAACTCGCCTCCAAGCTGCAGCCCACGATGCAATGACTGCTACATCACAGTACGACCCCAGTTACAACTTTGGATATCCGCCAGGCCATCCGTGGCATTAGACCAACTTAGGCCAAAAGCCTAAGCTTGGGGGAGTATGTATTTCTCACTGACATTACACTTATGTTCACACACTCATTGCTAGATGTCGGTGCTCATACTTTTTCATTGTAATATCCATGCTAGTTTATTTCTCTTTTATGCTTTCTTATTGTGTGTTTAATAAACCTTAAGAAAAACCAAAAAAATTAGTTGTAGCTTTTAATTAGTTTACTTTCCATGCTTGTAGTAGTAATTAAAAAGAAAACCCAAAAAGATTTCCTGTTCTTCTTTTTGCTTGTTGGGAGCTTTCCCGTGTAAATAGTTTTATTTCTTTTCTTTTCTTTGGGGGTCGATAGGAGAAGACCATAATTAAATTGTTGAAGTGGCTCTTATATGCATTATTGTTGATCCGACAAAAGAGTCTGTATTGCCTTGTCTTCTCCTGTTTATTGAATGCTTGCAGATCCAGCTTAGTCCAATGCACGTGCACTATTATTATTATTCACATCATTCGGTCATGCAGGTAAAGGCAATTATGACGATATATGATGGACTGATTGAGATGAGAAAAGCTGGTATGAACTCGACCTCTCTAGTTTTTGTAAATATGATTAGTTCATCATTCCTGATTCAGCCTATTATGAATAAACATGTTTGCGATGACAATTAGAGATCATAGTTTCTTATTCCATGCTTAATTAGCTAGGAGCTTATAATGGTTTACCTTGCGTGCCAACATGCTTTTAAAATGGTTGTGATCTGTTATGATAGGATGGTATCCTCTTTTGAACGATTCGAGTGGCTTGACTTGGCATATGTTCACGCATGTAGTTGAAACAAAATCAACATAGCCTCTATGATAATTATGTTCATGGTGCATTATATCCTACTCATACTTGCATTCGGTGTTGATTAATTTTAATGCATGTTCATGACTGTTGTCGCTCTCTAGCTGGTCGCTTCCCAGTCTTTTGCTAGCCTTCACTTGTACTAAGAGGGAATACTGCTTGTGCATCCAATCTCATAAACCCCAAAGTTGTTCCATATGAGTCCACCATACCTACCTATATACGGTATCTACCTGCCGTTCCAAGTAAATTTGCATGTGCCAAACTCTAAACCTTCAAATAAATATCCTGTTTTGTATGCTCGAATAGCTCATGTATCAACTAGGGCTGTTTGTATCTTCCATGTTAGGAGGGTTATTCTCAAGAGGAGTGGACTCCGCTCCTCACTCATGGGAAAATGGATGGTCACCGGGATGCCCAGTCCCATGCTTTATGCAAATCAAATCAAAATAATTGCAAACAAAACTCCCCCTGGGACTCTTGTTAGTTGGAGGCACTCGTTGTTTCGAGCAAGCCATGGATTGATGCTTGTTGGTGGAGGGGGGTGTCGGTGTCAAAACCGGCGGATCTCGGGTAGGGGGCCCGAACTGTGCGTCTAAGGCTGATGGTAACAGGAGGCAGGGGACACGATGTTTTACCCAGGTTCGGGCCCTCATGATGGAGGTAAAACCCTACGTCCTACTTGATTATTCTTGATAATATGAGTAGTACAAGAGTTGATCTACCACGAGATCGGAGAGGCTAAACCCTAGAAGCTAGCCTATGGTATGATTGTATGTTGTCCTACGGACTAAAACCCTCCAGTTTATATAGACACCGGAGGGGGCTAGGGTTACACAAGGTCGGTTACAAAGGAGGAGATATACATATCCGTATTGCCTAGCTTGCCTTCCACGCCAAGTAGAGTCCCATCCGGACACGGGATGAAGTCTTCAATCTTGTATCTTCACAGTCCAACAGTCCGGCCAAAGGATATAGTCCGGCTGTCCGGAGACCCCCTAATCCAGGACTCCCTCAGTAGCCCCTGAACCAGGCTTCAATGACGATGAGTCCAGCGCGCAGTGTTGTCTTCGGCATTGCAAGGTGGGTTCCTCCTCCGAATACACCACGAAAGAATTTGAATACAAGGATAGTGTCTGACGCTGCAAAATAAGTTCCACATACCACCGTAGAGAGAATAACATTTCCACAAATCTAATCTGCTAACATGTTTTGGCAGCATGACATCACGCCACGGCCCGGTAATTATTTGAACCGTTTTTCTTTAACCAGCCCCGCACATAACACGAGGCGGTTTCTTGACACGTCTTGTCAAAGCAGAGACTGTGTTCCCCTTATAACGGGATTCTCATCAATACGGACGTGGGTAACCCAACCGTGCCATCAATTACGGCGCTTCGTGGACAAGCGAGTTTTACCAGGCTAGTGGAGGCGCATAGTTTAGTCCGCCCTTATAAAGGGATAAGATCTCACCTTTTTCTACCCACGCCTTCTTCCTCCTTGCTCATCCATTCTCGCGCACTCGAGCTCCTGCGCCCAAGTCTGCATCCTCCTCCTCAACTCTCTCCAAATATGTCCGGAGCGGGAGGCAAGTGGATGACCTCCTCCGTCACGGAGGGGCACATGAAAAAGTTACACGGAGCCGGATACTTAGCCATGTAGATCGCGCACCGGCTGCCAGCCGCAGGGCAGGTCATCCCTACCCCAGAACCTCAGGAGAGGGTGGTCTTCCTCCACCACTTCGCCTGAGGACTGGGGTTTCCCCTCCATCCATTTTTTCGCGGCCTCATGTTCTACTATGGGCTGGACTTTCATGATCTGGCCCCGAACTTCATCCTCAACATCTCGTGTGCGAGGCCTTCCTCCACATCCGGCCCTACTTCGGCCTATGGCTGAAGACCTTCAATATCAAGCCGGAGGTGGTGGGTGGCCAACAAGCGGAATGCGGCGGAGCCTTGGTGGGCAAGATGCCCAACGTTACATGGCTCGAGGGCTCCTTCATGGAGACCATAAAGGGGTGGCAATCGGGGTGGTTCTACATCACCAAGCTGCGCGACACCAACTGGGTGGTGACCCCCTAGAAGGAGAAGGGCCTGTCCTGGGGTTCATCGGTGGAGCTGGATGGACTCCAGAAGTGTATCCGGAACATGAAAAGCAAGAAACTTAAGCTTGTCAACAAAGTCCAGGTCATGCTCTTCCGCCGGATCCTCCCATGTCAACAATGGGATTTTAACTTATGGGAGTTCGACCCGGCCCGGCACCAGACTCTAAGGGAGCTCTTTGACACGATGCACAAAGACGTCTGGAGGGTGCTGTTTAAGGGCGCCGAAGTCCCCCTCTCTCACCAAGGACCGCGGGCTAAGCGCGAAGCGCTACGCGAATCCGGTAAGTTATGTACATCTAGTAGGATATTTATTTCCTATAGCTTAACCATGTGCGGGGTCTGAGCTCCCATGCCTTTGACAGGACTGGGGGAGGCATCGAAGCAGATTGAATGTCCGGCCCCTCTGCCCGAAGACACTGTGGACGCTCTCCTGACGGAGATGCTGACTCCGGCTCCTTATAATGTGCCGGAGAAGACCAAGAAGAAGGCCAAGGGAACCCGCAAGAGTTCCCGGCGCCAGGTGGTATTGGACTCATCATCCGATAACTCCGCGACGCACTCCTCTCATGAAGATTAGGAGGAGGAAGATGAAGATGCTCCCCCTCCAGCCGGGGGAGACAAGAAAAGGAAGGCCGCCCCAACCGGGGAGGCCGAAGGGTCCAAGAAGGGAAGGACTCTCCTTCCGGACTACTCCACTACCGCTGCCGAAGGCGAAGACGAGTGGTTGCTCAGGGCCAAGCCCCTGGCGAAGTCGTAAATATTCGGATACCAGAGTAACTCATATCATACCTTTGTCGCACTGCTTCCCTTAACACCGAATACGATTATGCAGACCTCCCCAAACCCGTATCGACATATCCTCGTCGGACGGCTCCTTGGATTCGTCGGATATGGATAGCGATCCACTTCCAACCGCCTCCTCCCCTTGCCCTATGGACAATGCTGAGGTGTTGTCTCAAGGGGCACCGAGCCAGGGGGAGACAGTCCTGGAGGCGCCTCAAGGCGACCTTCCATACTCTAGGAGGAAAGTCACCAAGGCTCCCGAGGGCTCCAAGTTCGGTTCTCGGCCGAACACTGCGCCGGAACCTCCAGTGGTTCCGGACTCAAGCAGGCGGCCCCCTTCCAAAAGGGGTAAGACGCCCGTGCCGGTGACCTCTGTCCATCCAGAGGCACCGGACAGCCTGCTGGGAGCGCTTCGCAGCGCTTCCATCGACGAAGAGCACCGCACTATTATGAGTGCGGTGATAAAGAAGGTTCAGTCCGCCAAGAGCGGACTGACTGAAGCCTGTGCCAGCCTTCTAACAGGCTTTGAGGTAAGTATTTAAAATATAGGAAAAATATTACCGCATAGACAGTAGCCCCTGATGCTTGTTTGGTGTTCACAGAGAAAAGCCGAATAGAGGATCGAATAATATCTGCAGGAGTCTAATATAAGTATGTTTGTATGCGTATGAAGGCTTCGCTGCTGACCTCTGCCGCACTGACGGCGGAGGTCACTGCACTGAAGCAGGACCTCGAGGGGTCCGAGAAAGAGCTCGGCCTTGCTAAGAGGCAGCTCGAGGAGAACAAAGGTAAGTAATACCTTGTCTATATATATATATATATATATAAAAGATGCGATTGCAAAATGACAGGATCATCATGAATTTGCCAGGGGCCACGACCCAAGTGGCGACTCTGAAGCAAGCGCTGTCCAAGGCTGAAAACAAAGCGGCCCAGGAGCGCACCGAGCGGGAAAAGCAAGAGGCACAGGTGGGCGAGGTGCAGCAAGAGCTCCAAGCTCTCGTGACGAAGCACGAGGCGTTGGAGCTTGACTCGAAGACGCGAGAGTCTGAGCTTGCCGCGACCCTTGAGAGCGCAAAGAATGCCACGGCTGAAGCCCAGAAGGCCCTCCAGGAGATTGAGGCGATGAGGAAGATAGCGGCGGGTAAGGCAATCAATATGCAAAGCAAGCATGTGAAAGTAAATTAGTTGTTACTTACCCGAGTCCGAAGCTCTCCAGGAGCATTCGCAGATTTGCCCCGCAGCGTGTCGGATGCCGCAAAATTTTACCAGGCCGAGGAGGGAAGCTCGACGGAGAAGTTGTTCTGGTCTCAGTATACTGGGACCGAACACCCGATGCCTATGAGCGACCAGCTGAAGCAACTAGTCGAGCTGCACAAGGCGGCCGAACAGACCATGAAGGGCTTTATAGTCTGGATGTGCCCTGGTGACGCCCTTCCCAACAGCTACTTCAGCCTGGTGAGGCGGCTTGTGGATGCCTGCCCATGGCTGGAAGTCATCAAGCGGTCTGTTTGCATCGAGGGTGCACGCCGGGCTTTCGCCCGTGCAAAGGTGCACTGGGCCAAGATGTACGCCGAGAAGCTGGTGAAGGAGGGGCGGCCGCAGGGCAAGGAGCATCGCCACCCCGAGATGTATTATCAGGGTGTCCTGAAGGGTGCCCATCTTGTAGCGGAGGAGTGTGCGAAAGATGTAATATGGGAATGAACTTGCTTGTGTGATCCTGTGGTATGAAAACTTGTTCATATGCGCTATGCAACGCTTGTTTGAATTTAAAATATTACCTTTTGTTCAGTTGTTTGTCAAATCTGAGCGATGGCTAGTCGTCGGCTTCTGCCCCCATGCCACGAGTGCTGGGGTGTTCGGGATAAACCTGAGCACTCTTGTTCCCATTTTTGGGTCCTTCGAGGGAGGTGCTCAGCGCAACGAACAAGACAATCGGACTATAATGCTTTATCACTCTCACTTAGCCATAGAATTCTATAATTTTAAATTTTGGCGAAGCCCCTAGTATTCGGAAGGCTGAATTCGGGGCGCTATACACGCCTTAAGCCGGACAAAGCCAACTCCTCGCTCTAAGCGGCATAAGTCTTTAGGGACTCGAAACCTCTCGAACAACGACCAGTCTCTCACCTTATCATGACAGTCAGTTTTAGCTTTCTCTACTGAGGTGCTTAGCCCAGCAGAACCGGGGCACAATCGCAGTAGTTCTCCCGGTGCTACCTTAGCCAATATAGCGGAACGTAAGGTACCAAAACATGGGAGCCAGGCAAACCCAACTATTGACCCAAGAAATGATTTGGAGGTGATGCATATAATGCTATAAGTTCGGGGTGCCGCACTGTCGAAAGTGTTTGGACTTCTCACGCCGTAATATGGGGTATGCTTAAGCCCCTAGCGTACTGGCCGTACCAGGGTGTACGTGTGCTGGATGTCATGAATGAACATATACATATATATATAAAGAAGAATAGAGAATGCATTAATAGTCTAGTGCTATGCATTGTTTATTCAAAAAGGTGCATTAAAGCAGAATGATTCAAGTAGTGCGATAAGCAAAAAGTAGGACTATTTGACATGTCCCCTCCAAGGGCAAGCTGAGGAATGGTATTAAAGCAAGTATTTCACTAATTATCGTAATCCACCTGGGAGTTCCGTGGTGCGACGTAGCTTTTCTGCCTCCTTGGTTGCTGCATCATGTGTTCGGGCATCATTCAGTGTTTCCAGAGATTAAAGTCCTGAAAGAGAGAAAAATAACAAGGCGGGAAGCCCCTAGTGCGGTTGAGCCGCGTTTTGGGGCGTGCCGCAGTCGTGCCCCCCTCCCCACCTATGCCCATGGTATTTTCAATGTGTAGTTATGTACGCGTGGCACGGGTTTTGCCATGTGGATGGGACTGGGGTGGGGGCCGCACTGCTATGCGAGCTCGGAATGTGCCAGGTGGTCTTGCTGCCGATTACTAGGGCACGCTTGAAGGTGTCCGCGTCCTTAATCGCCGAACTACTGGATTGCCTTAAGAGGATCCTTTGCGCTTCTGCTGCGAAGGCCGCAGTGTGCTCCTCCATGCGGAGAGAGTGTTTTGTGTTTCCATTAACTGTGATGAGCCCCCGAGGTCCTGGCATCTTGAGCTTGAGGTATGCATAATGCTGTACCGCGTTGAATCTCACTTATGCGGTTCGCCGAGCAGTGCATGATAGCCGCTGCGGAACGGGACTATATCGAAGATTAACTCCTCGCTTCAGAAGTTATCCGGGGATCCGAAGACCACTTCTAGTGTCACTGAGCCTATGCAATGGGCCTCTACACCTGGTATGACGCCTTTGAAGGTCGTTTTGGTGGGTTTGATCCTTGAGGGGTCTATACCCATTTTGCGCACTATGTCCTGATAAAGCAGGTTCAGGCTGCTGCCGCCATCCATAAGGACTCGAGTGAGGTGAAATCCGTCAATGATTGGGTCTAGGACCAGTGTGGCGAATCCGCCATGACGGATACTAGTGGGGTGGTCCCTACGATCGAAGGTGATTGGGCAAGTGGACCATCGGTTGAACTTTGGGGTGACTGGCTCCAACGCATATACGTCCCTTAGCGCACACTTCCGCTCCCTCTTGGGTATGTGGGTTGCGTATATCATGTTCACCGTCCGCACTTGTGGGGGGAACCTCTTCTGTCCTCCGGTGTTCGGCTGCCGGGGCTCCTCCTCGTCATCGCTATGCGACCCCTTATCTCTATTTTCGGCATTTAACTTGCCGGCATGCTTGAACACCCAACAATCCCTGTTGGTGTGGTTGGCTGGCTTGTCGGGGGTGCCGTGTATTTGACACGAGCGATCGAGTATACGGTCCAAACTGGACGGGCCCGGAGTGCTTCTTTTAAATGGCTTTTTTCGGTGACCGGGTTTAGAGCCTTTGAATCTAGCATTGACTGTTGTATCCTCTGTATTGTCGCTGTTAATGCGGCGCTTGTGTTTGTTGCGACGTGCCTGCCATTGCCATCCTTGGTATCCGAAGTACCATCGTTCTTTGATATGTTGTGGCTGCGAGCCAGCCAGCTGTCTTCTCCCACACAAAAGCGGGTCATGAGTGTCGTGAGGGCTGCCATAGATTTCGGCTTTTCTTGGCCAAGGTGCCGGGCGAGCCACTCGTCGCGGATGTTGTGCTTAAAAGCTACTAGGGCCTCTGCATCCGGAAACTCGACGATTTGATTTTTATTTGTTAGGAACCGTGTCCAGAATTGCCTGGCTGATTCCTCTGGCTGCTGAATTATGTGGCTCAAGTCATCGGCATCTGGTGGTCGCAAATAAGTGCCCTGGAAGTTGTCGAGGAATGCGGCTTCCAGATCTTCCTAACAGCCAATGGACTCTGCTGGCAAGCTGTTGAGCTAATGCCGAGCTGGTCCATTGAGCTTGAGTGGGAGGTATTTGATGGCGTGTAGATCATCACTGCGGGCCATGTGGACGTGCAGGAGGAAATCCTCGATCCATATCGCAGGATCTGTCGTGTCGTCGTATGATTCTATATTTACGGGTTTGAAACCGTCTGGGATTTGGTGATCCATCACTTCATCTGTGAAGCATAGGGGGTGTGCGGCGCCTCTGTGCTGCGCTATATCGTGATGCAGCTCAAATGAGTCTTGCCCGCTATGTTCAGCCCGGCCGGACTTACTTTTGGTGTATCCGGCGTGACGATTATTGTCTCGCATAGTGGCACGCCCTCATGATCCGTAGATCGATCTTGCATGTTTTGCTTTGTCCTCCAATGCATCTTGCAGGTCTGGCGTATTTCCCCATGCCTTGACATTTTTATTTGAGTGGCGTCGGAATGCGGGCTGAGCTTTTGACTGAAATGCCTCTCTATCGCGGCCACGAGGTGGCCGGTCAGGCGCATCATATGCTGGAGATGTAGGTTTTAGTGCTTCCTCCTCCAGTCAGGGTAGCAACCTATGCTTTTGGTAACTCTTGGAGGGGCGTTCGAGTTTATATTCCTCCGCCGCAAGGACTTCAGTCCATCTGTCAGCTAGCAAATCTTGATCAGCTTGAAGCTGCTGTTGCTTTTTCTTATGGCTATTTGCCGTGGCTATAAGCGGGCACTTGAAGCGCTCTTGTTCGACGAGATCCTCAGGCACGGCGAATTCGGCATCCCCGAGGCTTTCCTCGTCTTCGGAGGGAGGCATGTAATTATCCTCCTCCGCCTCTCCATCTGCCGCTCTCTCTAGAGGGCTGGCTTCTCCATCCTCCCGCCCTAGATCTTGCTGGAGGGGATTGTTGTCGTCTTCAGCACTGTCCACAGTGCTATTATCTCCTATGCCGGGGTCACCTCTTTTGCTTTGGCGAGACTTAGAGTGGCGCCGCTGACGCCGGCGCTTGGGTTGCTTGTTGGAGGGGTCATCCTCCGCTGTCTCATCGCCATTGCATTCTTTGGGTGTGTCCACCATGTATATATCATATGATGAGGTGGCTGTCCAGTGCCCGGTGGGCAGTGGTTCCTCTTCGCCTCCCGCATCGTCGTCCATGCCGCCGATGTCTTCAGAGTCGAAGTCAAGCATGTCGGTTAAGTCGTCGATAGTGGCTACTAAGTGGGTGGTGGGTGGGTGGCGAATTTCTTCGTCAGCCTCATCCCAATCCTGCCAGACATAGTTTGGCCAGGATTCTCCTGACAAGGAGAGAGACCTTAATGAGTTCAGTATGTCGCCGAAGGGCAAGTGCTGAAAGATATCCACGGAAGTAAACTCCATGATCAGCGCCCAATCGGATTCGATAGGCACGGGCGCAGGCGGTTGGGGGTCCATGGCCGGGGAGGAATCCGGTAGTTCGGCATCACGTCTCTCATGAAGGGTAAGGTCGATACTCGGCTCGATCGCCGATGAGAGTGCGGCCTTCGTGGCGGGGTCTATCCACCCGCCCATGGAAGGCGCAGCTGGCTCCGAATTGAGGGTCGGAGCGGTTGCCGGCGCGATCTCCTAGACACTGTCCGATGGCAGAGCTAAATCATGCTCATCGTGGTCGTGTGGCACACTAGGCAGGGGCTCCAATCCGTCAAAGATCAAGTCTCCGCGGATATCGGTCGTGTAGTTTAAGCTTCCAAACCTGCCCTGATGGCCAGGGGCGTAACTCTCGATCTGCTCCAGATGGCCAAGTGAGTTGGCCCGCAGTGTGAAGCCGCCGAATACAAAGATCTGTCCGGGGAGAAAAGTCTCACCCTGGACTGCATCGCTATCGATGGTCGAAGGAGCCATCAAGCCTAACAGCGACGATAGAGAGGAACTCTCAATGAAAGCACCAATGTCGGTGTCAAAACCGGCGGATCTCGGGTAGGGGGTCCCGAACTGTGCGTCTAAGGAGGATGGTAACAGGAGGCAGGGGACATGATGTTTTACCCAGGTTCGGGCCCTCTTGATGGAGGTACAACCCTACTTCCTGCTTGATTATTCTTGATAATATGAGTAGTACAAGAGTTGATCTACCCCGAGATCGAAGAGGCAAAACCCTAGATGCTAGCCTATGGTACGATTGTATGTTGTCCTACGGACTAAAACCCTCCAGTTTATATAGACACCGGAGGGGGCTAGGGTTACACAAGGTCGGTTACAAAGGAGGAGATATACATATCCGTATTGCCTAGCTTGCCTTCCACGCCAAGTAGAGTCCCATCCGGACACGGGACGAAGTCTTCAATCTTGTATCTTTATAGTCCAACAGTCCGGCCAAAGGATATAGTCCGGCTATGCGGAGACCCCCTAATCCAGGACTCCCTCAGGGGGTATAAACTTTACCATTCTGTTTGGGAACCGCCTATGATGTGTGTATCATGGAAGATATCGCCATCTCTTGGTTGTTATGGTGCCAATGAAAGTATACCGCTCAAAATATTATTCATCTCTATTTCAAAACCGATCTCTGGCACCTCTACAAATCCCTGCTTCCCTCTGCAAAGGGCCTATCTATTTACTTTCATGTTGAGTCATCATCCTCTTATTAAAAAGCACCAGTTGGCGAGCACCACTATCAATTTCATTCATTATTGTTAGTTTACATTGAGTATGAATTGATTGGACCTCTTTTACCATGAATTACAATGTCTAGTCAGTCCTTGATCTTTAAAGGTGCTCTGCATTTATGTTTTGCGGTCTCAAAAAGGGCTAGCGAGATACCATCTTGTTATATCATATTATGATTGTTTTAAGAAAGTGTTATCATCCAAGATTTATTATTATTGCTCGCTAGTTGGTTATGCCATTGATATGAGTAAACATGAGACCTAAGAGTTATTGTGAATATGGTTAGTTCATAATCTTTGCTGAAAACTTGAATGCTAGCTTTACATATTTACAACAACAAGAGCAAATAGAGTTTGTAAAAATTTTCTTTACCACTTTCAGTTTGTCAACTGAATTGCTTGAGGACAAGCAAAGGTTTAAGCTTGGGGGAGTTGATACGTCTTCGTCGTATCTACTTTTCCAAACAGTTTTGCCATTGTTTTGGACTCTAACTTGCATGATTTGAATGGAACTAACCCGGACAGACGCTGTTTTTAGCAGAATTGCCATGGTGTTATTTATGTGCAGAAACAAAAGTTCTCGGAATGACCTAAAACTCCATGGAGCGTATTTTTGGAAATAATAAAAAATACTGGCAAAAGATCAAGGCCAGGGGGCCCACACCCTAGCCACGAGGGTGGGGGCCTCGTGGGCCCCCTGGAGCTCCTCCGACCTCAACTCCAACTCTATATATTCACTTTCAGGGAGAAAAAAATCAAGGAGAAAGATTCATCGCGTTTTATGATACGGAGCCACCGCCAAGCCCTAAAACCTCTTGGGAGGGCTGATCTGGAGTCTGTTCGGGGCTCCGGAGAGGGGAATCCGTCACCATCGTCATCATCAACCATCCTCCATCACCAATTTCATGATGTTCACCACCGTGCGTGAGTAATTCCATCGTAGGCTTGCTGGACGGTGATGGGTTGGATGAGATTTATCATGTAATTGAGTTAGTTTTGTTAGGGTTTGATCCCTAGTAGCCACTATGTTCTGAGATTGATGTTGCTATGACTTTGCTATGCTTAATACTTGTCACTAGGGCCCGAGTGCCATGATTTGAGATCTGAACCTATTATGTTTTCGTGAATATATGTGAGTTCTTGATCCTATCTTGCGAGTCTATAGTCACCTACTATGTGTTATGATCCGGCAACCCCGAAGTGACAATAATCAGGACCACTCCCGGTGATGACCGTAGTTTGAGGAGTTCATGTATTCACTATGTGTTAATGCTTTGGTCCGGTTCTCTATTAAAAGGAGGCCTTAATATCCCTTAGTTTGCACTAGGACCCTGCTGCCACGGGAGGGTAGGACAAAAGAAGTCATGCAAGTTCTTTTCCATAAGCATGTATGACTATATTTGGAATACATGCCTACATTACATTGATGAGTTGGAGCTAGTTCTGTGTCACCCTAGGTTATGACTGTTACATGATGAACCACATCCGACATAATTCTCTATCACCGATCCATTGCCTAGGAGCTTTCCATATATTGTTCTTCGCTTATTTACTTTTCCGTTGCTATTGTTACAATCACTACAAAACACCAAAAACATTACCTTTTGTTATCATTACCTTTTGCTACCGTTACCACTACTATCATATTACTTTGCTACTAAATACTTTGCTGCAGATATTAAGTTTCCAGGTGTGGTTGAATTGACAACTCAGCTGCTAATACTTGAGAATATTCTTTGGCTCCCCTTGTGTTGAATCAATAAATTTGGGTTGAATACTCTACCCTCGAAAACTGTTGCGATCCCCTATACTTGTGGGTTATCAGCTACCGATTTGTTAGACTCGGTGATACCGAAGCAATTTTGGAACCTAAACTAGTGAACTCAGTCAGAACGAGTCACAGTTCGGTGGCACTGAGACTGCTAGGGTTTCACAGAGAATCGATCTCAGTCACAACGATTTGCAATTTTCGGTCAGACCGAGAACACATGTGCAATGACATAAGCCAAATCGGTGAGACCGATTTCTACAACTCGGTTGGTCCGAGATGAGTTCGGCGGAAACCTAACCCTAAATTTTCGAATCAAATCTAACCTAAAGGATGTTTTCTCTGGATAGAGTGTTCTCATACGTGGTAAAGATCATGGCAAATCAATGTGCTATGAATCGGAGTAAGGAAATAGCACAAAGAGTCGAATCCATACCCTAGTTCGGCGGGAGTTTGCTACGGCGACAACGGCGGAGCAGATTTTCGTTGACGGCGATGGAAACCAGCGGTGGGAGGTTGCTGGCGGCGAGAAGACGATCCGGAGACCCGAGGAGGTAGAGTAGGACACACGTGGGCTGAGACGTTTTGAAGAAATTTCCAAAATCTCACCTGTGGGTTTATATATTCCGACCTTGTCGGTGTTACCAAGTGGAACAACTCGGTGGCACCGAGATTTAGAATCACAAGCGGTTACTGCAACTCGGTGTGACCGTAAAGTTCAAATCGGTTGCACCGAGATTGAAAACCTAGATCAACTTAGTGAACTTGGTGTGACCGAACTGGATGAATCGGTCATACCGGAATGCACAAAGAGGTTTTGGAAGTTTAAGTCTATGACGAATCGGGGACTTTGAGTGCTCCTCACATAGAGTGGTTCGAATTTGACTTGATCAAACTTTGTGATGTAGCATGAATAGAGTTTGAGACGAGAAAAGCATAGATAGCTTGAGGAGGTTCTTAGGCATTATTTTCCATCCACTTGGCAAAGGAGGCAACGCCAAATAATCAAAACAACTAGTGGATCTCCTCAAATGAGTAAAATATGCAATCAACATGCTCAGACAATAAAATGGCAAATTGAAATATGTGACAAAGCATGCACAAACACTCTAGCATCTATCAAGCAATTGGCGCTGACTAGGTCATCTATATATGAGTATATTGACTGAGGAGTCAAATGAAAACATTTGATCATAGATCATACTCATCGTTTAAGCACAAGTGGGGTTACCACTTTTACATAATGCATTGTTGTGTTCACACCATTATAGTTGCTTTATCTCAATTGGTTAGAGTAAAGCTCCCCCTAGATGTGATATTCCCCCTAAGAGGGTTGAACTAACCTTGGGCTATGTCGATGATGACTTCATGTAGGTGTTGATGATGTAGATGCTCAATGTTGGTGTAGATCATTCGGAGCAATCCATTGGAGTGAGTTGCACTTTCACTACCTACACGAGTTAGTCCCACAAGGAATAAACAAGGATATCCATAGACATAGAGTGATGTTTGAGGGAGTCCTGGACTAAGGGGTCCTTGGGCGTCCGGCCCGTTATCCATGGGCTGGACTGATGGGCTGTGAAGATATGAAGGCCGAAGACTGTAGCTGTGTCCGGATTGGACTCTCCTTGACGTGGAGGGCAAGCTTGGCAACCGATTATGAAGATTCCTTCTTATGTAACCGACCCTATGTAAACCCTAGATCCCCCCGGTGTCTATATAAACTAGGGGGGGTTAGTCCGGAAAGGATATAGGTTCCCCCCTTTCCTAGCCCAACTAGGAGGGGGGAGGAAAGGGAAGAGGGGAAGAAGGAAAGGGGGTGGCTCCCTCCCCAATTCGGATTGGGCTTGGGGGGTGCGCTCCTCATCTTGGCCACCTCCTCTCTCTTCCACTAAAGCCCATGAAGGCCCATTAACCCCTCGGGGGGTTCCGGTAACCCCCCGGTACTCCAGAAAATACCCGAACCTATCCGAAACCTTCCCGGTGTCCAAACATAACCTTCCAATATATCAATCTTCATGTCTCGACCATTTCGAGGCTCCTCGTCATGTCCGTGATCACATCCCGGACTCCGAACAACCTTCGGTACATCAAATCACATAACTCACAATACATATCGTCATCGAACATTAAGCGTGCGGACCCTATGGGTTTGAGAACTATGTAGACATGACCGAGACTCATCTCCGGCCAATAACCAATAGCGGAACCTGGATGCTCATATTGGTTCCTACATATTCTACGAAGATCTTTATCAGTCAAACCGCATAACAACATACGTTGTTCCCTTTGTCATCGGTATGTTACTTGCCCAAGATTCGATCGTCGGTATCATCATACCTAGTTCAATCTCGTTACCAGAAAGTCTCTTTACTCGTTACGTAATGCATCATCCCGCAACTAACTCATTAGTTACATTGCTTGCAAGGCTTATAGTGATGTGCATTATCGAGAGGGCCCACAGATACCTCTCCCACAGCTGGAGTGAGAAATCCTAATCTCGATCTATGCTAACTCAACAAACAGCATCGGAGACACGTGTAGAGCATCTTTATAATCACCCAGTTACGTTGTGACATTTGATAGCACACAAAGTGTTCCTCCGGTATTCGGGAGTTACATCATCTCATAGTTATAGGAACATGTATAAGTTATGAAGAAAGCAATAACAATAAACTAAACGATCATAGTGCTAAGCTAATGGATGGGTCATGTCAATCACATCATTCTCTAATGATGTGATCATGTTCATTAAATGACAACTCATGTTTATGGCTAGGAAACTTAACCATCTTTGATTAACGAGCTAGTCAAGTAGAGGCATACTAATGACACTCTGTTTGTCTATGTATTCACACATGTACTAAGTTTCTAGTTAATACAATTCTAGCATGAATAATAAACATTTATCATGATATAAGGAAATATAAATAACAACTTTATTATTGCCTCTAGGGCATATTTCCTTCAATTATTTGAATCTTGTCTGAATTCTTATATGCATGATTTGATATCTTTGTAATTCTCTTCGAACTATCGGTTTGGTTTGGCCAACTAGATTGGTTTTTCTTGCAATGGGAGAAATTCTTAGCTTTGGGAGAAATCTTGCGGTGTCCACACCTAGTGACAAAGTAGGGGTAGCGAGGCATGTATTGTATTGTTGCCATCGAGGATAAAAAGATGGGGTTTACATCATATTGCTTGCTGTCGGTGTCAAAACCGGCGGATCTCGGGTAGGGGGTCCCGAACTATGCGTCTAAGGCGGATGGTAACAGGAGGCAGGGACACGATGTTTACCCAGGTTCGGGCCCTCTTGATGGAGGTAAAACCCTACGTCCTGCTTGATTTATTCTTGATGATATGAGTATTACAAGAGTTGATCTACCACAAGATCGGAGAGGCTAAACCCTAGAAGCTAGCCTATGGTATGATTTTATGTTGTCCTACGGACTAAAACCCTCCGGTTTATATAGACACTTGAGGGGGTTAGGGTCACACAAGGTCGGTTACAAAGGTGGAGATATCCATATCCGTATTGCCTGGCTTGCCTTCCACGCCATTAGAGTCCTATCCGAACATGAGACGAAGTCTTCAATCTTGTATCTTCATAGTCCAACAGTCCGGCCAAAGGATATAGTCCGGCAATCTGGAGACCCCCCTAATCCAGGACTCCCTCAGTAGCCCTTGAACCAGGCTTCAATGACGATGAGTCCGACGCGCAGTGTTGTCTTCGGCATTGCAAGGCGGGTTCCTCCTCCGGATACACCACCGAAGAGTTTGAATAAAAGGATAGTGTCCGACCCTGCAAAATAAGTTCCACATACCACCGTAGAGAGAATAATATTTCCACAAATCTAATCTGCTGACACGTTTTGGCAACATGACATCATGCCATGGCTCGGTGATTATTCGAACCGTTTTTCTTTAACTAGCAACGCATATAACGCAAGGCAGTTTCTTGACACGTCTTGTCAAAGCAGAGATCGTGTCCCCCTTATCACGGGATTCTCATCAATACGGTCGTGGGTAACCCAATGGTGCCTAGGACTCCTAGATTTTAGGCAAGTCCCAAACGGCCATCAGGAGGACGCTTGATACTCACCCTCTTTATAAAGGGTCAAGGCTTTTACTTTTTCCCTCCCGTGCTCAATCGAATCCTTCCCCCGCCTCGTGTTCTAACACATAAAGCCTAGGTCAGGTGCTTCAGACCTTCAATCATGTCCGGATCCAGCCTCCAGGGCCGGTGGATGCCCTCCTCCATCACGGAAGAGGATATCAAGAAGTTGAGGGAGGCAAGATACTTGACCGCCAAAGTCTCGCATCGGCTGCCTGCCCAAGGGCAGGTCGTCCCTACTCCTGAACCCAATGAAGACGTCGTGTTTATCTCCCACTTCCTCTGAGTACTAGGCCTCACTCTGGATCCCTTCGTAAGGGGTTTGATGTTCTATTACGGTCTTGATTTCCACGATCTAGCCCCAGATTCCTTTCTTCACATCTCGGCATTTATTGTCGTATGTGAGGCCTTCCTCTGCATTACCCCTCACTTCGGCCTGTAGCTCAAGACCTTTGATGTGAAGCCGAAGACGGTTGAGGGGCAGCATGCCGCGTGCGGAGGGGCATTAATAAGCAAGATTGCTGGAGCTCCGTGGCCAAAAGGTTCCTTTCCAGAGTTGTCCGGATTATGGCAACGGGAGTGGTTCTACATCACCGCTCCCAGAAGTGCCAAGTGGGTAGCTTCCCCTGCCTTTCGCTCGGGCCCTCCACTACAACTGATGTCATGGATTAGCAGGGGGATGAGCTGGGGTCCAGCCAAGGATGTGCCCATACTGTAGAGCCGCATCTGGGGTCTCTTCGAGGGAGATTTTAGTTTGGTTATGGTAGTGCAAGTCATGCTGGTTCGTCAAGTCCAGCCTTGCAAACGCCGGCCCCTCCGATTGTGGGAATTCAACCCAGAAGGACCGCGTGCTATTCAGAATTTCCTCGGCCTGACGCACGAGGAGATGTATAAATCATTCTTCGGACCTCAAATAGAGTGTCCGGACACTACCGAGGACGTGGGCCTGAGTAGCAACCGCACCGCCGACCAAGTAAGTAATCCTCCAGCCGAACGCACCGTCTTTCATTTATCATGACGTCATTTTGAGAAATCACTCTTTGACCAGGACTGGATAACAAAGGCGAAGATGATTCGGTGTTCGGCCCCCCTTCCTGAGGGTTTGGACAATCTAGTACTGGAAAAGATGCTCGAGCTAGCGCCTTGCCCGGCGCCCTCAAAGGAGATGAAGGGGGGAATAATGAGGGCGAAAGCGGGCCCCCACCGCTACCAATTCCAACCGAGGGAATGAGCGCCTCCATGAAGGAGGATAACCAAGGGGAACAATCTGACATTCTCTCGCTCCAGGGAAGGAAGAGTACTGCCTCTGAAGATCCGGAAACCAAGGCTTCCAAACAGGAGAAGAAGTCTCCACCAGAGGGTCCTGCCTCGGAGGGTGCTCTTGCCGCACAAAGTCCGCGCGGGGATCAGCCCTCTAACGAGCCGTAAGTGATCAAAAAATGCTTAATATTAAAGATATTCTACCTTACTTTCGAGGAAAATAACCGAAGCGTTTATCTTGCAGTTCGGATCTTGGCCCTTCTCAACAGAGCTCGTCTTCAGGGGATCTTCTTTCGGAGATGATGGAGAGCGAAACGCCTCCCCCGGACTCCCCCGCTCAAGAAGCGGGCGACCTTGAAGTGTCGTCACAGAGGGCCTCCCCGGGTCCGGTGAGGCCAGAAGATAATCCTATGGTCACCCGAAGTCCCCAGTATCCGGCTCTTGAAGAGGGCAAACAAAAGAGTCCAGCGCCGTCTGGTATGCGGTCGGACGCACTGAGGGATCTGCTGAAGCGAGCGACCATCTCGAAAGAACACCGTACGTTGATGGGTAAGGTGATGGAAAGGATTTCGTCCGCCGAAAGCGGGTTGCATGACGCCTTTATGAGTCTACTAACAAGCTTTGAGGTACGTAAAATGATATACATTTGTGATAGTACCGCACATTTTTAGCTGTGCCCTATGTAGATAGTAGCCCCTGAGACTCTGGTTATCACCGGGAACAGCGACAAACAGAGGATCGTAGTCCCAGGTAATAACCATACCGTTTCTATGTGTAGGTGGTGGAAGCTCTGGTGGCTAGCCGGACTAATGAGTTTGCCGAACTAAAGCGGCAACTGGATGCGGCAAATGCCGACATCGAGCTTGTTAACAAGCGGCTTGACGAGGCACGGGGTAAGTGATGTTTTCTGGTGAATGTCACATAGTAAGAGCAGGGTGATGCCAGTATATTTAATATGTTGTCACTGCAGATGGAGCTGCCACCGTGGAGACCCTCCGGGCGGAACTTGCCCGAGCCAAAGAACAAGCAAGGAGTAGTAATGCGGCTGCTTTGAAGGCGGCCGAAGAGTTGAGAGCCGAGAAGGCCGCTCATAGCGAGAGCAAAGAGAAAATGGCCAAAATGGCTGTGAAGTTAAAAGACACCGCCGACCGCTGCCAGTTTCTTGAAGAAGAAACCTAGGCGAAGGCTACGGACCTTGAAAAGGCCACAATGGCGACCAAAGACACCCGCTCTGCAATGAGAGTGAAGAAGGAGGAACTGCGTGAAGCCGGGGACATTGTGGCTGGGAAGCCCTTTATGCTGCGGAGGAAGTTCGGCGATCCGCGGTATGCCGCTCTGGATCGGCTGTGGAGTTCGGCCGACACATATATGGACTTAGCGGTGAGCGCTGTCGATGTGGCCGAATACTTCCGAGATCAAATAGATCGTGAAGTGGACAAGCTGTTCTGGTTGCAATTTAACGTTCCAGAGCGTCCGCTTCCATTGACTGATCAGCTTGCCGAATGGGCCGAACTCAATAGATTGTCCAGACTCGCCATGAGGTCTGTTGTGGATCATCTGTGGCGGGAGAGGCCGAAGTCGAACAGCTATTTTAGCTTGGTGCAGCAGTTCCTTGGTGCGGTGTCGCGCATTAATGCGATGAAGAGGTCGGCGTGCATACAACGCTCGCGGATGGCCCTTGCCCGTGTCAAAACATACTGGGCGGAGATGGATGCCACCACTGTCGCGGCGCAGGGTTCGGCCATAGGCCGAGTGCCTGCCGAGCACTATTTTGAAGAAGTTCTTGAGGGCGCTCGTCCGATAGAGGCCCAATGTTCGAAGAATGTTATGTTTGAGTGACATGTATTCCCATTGTAAAAACAATGTTTTATTAAATTTATCAAGGCTGTATTTATACTTTTGCCCGAAAGTAACATGATGCCTCCTGTGCAGTCGTTTATGTATATATGTATATAACCTGAAAGATTGCAGTCGTCGGCTTCAGCCCCCACGCATATAATGCGTGGGTGTTCGCAGAAGACGTGTGTTCACACTTAATCCAATGTCTTGGTCCTATAAGGAGGTGATAGCGCAGCGAACTAGGCAACCAGACTGTAATGCTTTAACACTTTCACTTAGCCAGAGGAGTTTGATAGTGGGGCTACTATATAGCCCCTGGTGGCTCCGCACTCACCCGAATTCGGGGTGCGTATATGCCTGGCCGGGAAACGGTCCTTCGTTAAGGCGGAGGAATTCTAAGATTCCAATAGGTCATCGAGTGGTTGAC
The DNA here is from genome assembly GCF_018294505.1 of Triticum aestivum. NCBI lineage: Eukaryota > Viridiplantae > Streptophyta > Magnoliopsida > Poales > Poaceae > Triticum > Triticum aestivum. The sequence goes on from NC_057806.1 coordinate 666,803,738, forward strand.
TAGTCTCACGCTATATTATGACAGTCAGTTTTCGGCTTTCTCTACTGAGGTGCTCGTCCGGATGAACCAAGGCACAATCGCTGTAGTTCTCCTGGTGCCACCTTAGCCGATAGAGCGGAACGTAAGATAGCAAAACACAGGAGCCGGGCAAACCCAACATTTGACCAAAGATATGATTGGGAGCTGATGCATATAAGGCCAAACTCGCGATGCCGAACACTCCGTAAGGTATTCAGTCTTTATGGTGTAAACCGGGCCTAAATAGTGCCCTTTGTAAGAAGCCCCTGGTGTCCAGGTATGTGCATTATTCTGACGTGGCCACATGCCAAGACGTCAGCATCCTTCTCAATTGTACTGAGAATCCGAGGGATGTGTATCAACAAGAGACAGTAAAAAAGGTTGACATAGGGTCTTAATCTAAAAAGAATCCTTAGAACGGGTCCCTGCTGCACGTCTACGTCTGTGTCTCCGTTGTGCCGTATCATGGACGGGTGTAGCACGATGGTCATCTGTAAAAGAGAGGAACTTGGGTGAAAAGTTGTCGTGCAAAAAGGTAGGTTTAAAGAAACCATGTACAACTCAAGATGAGTAAAATTTGCCACTTGTCTGCGTGCGTTGAGCCCCTTGTATTTGTAATAGGGGTGTGGCCCTCAAAACTGTATGAATTAAGTATAGCTATGCCGGACTCGTCTAACAGTGTTTGTGGTCTTGACGACCTATCAAATGCTTTAGTTGGTGAGGCCATTTTAGTGTGCGGCTGCCAAGGCAGCCACACTCTCTTCGGCGCGTAAGGATCGCTCAATATTTCCATTTACTGTAATGATGCCACGTGGACCGGGCATCTTAAGTGTGAGGGAAGCGTAATGCGGTATTGCATTAAAGCGAGCGAAAGCTTCGCGTCCAAGTAGTGCTTGATAGCCACTTCGGAAGGGAGCAAAGTGGAAGGTTAAATTTTCGCTATCGAAGTTACCGGGGAAGCCGAATATAACCTCTAGTAGCAGGGAGCCCGTGCAATGAGCCCCTGGGCCTGGTGTTACTCCTTTAAAGGTAGTATTGTTGTGGCAAATTTTCGTTCGGTCTGTCCCCATTTTGCGGACTGTGTCCTGATATATCAGGTTTAGACTGCTGCCACCTTCCATCAGGACTCGTGTGAAGTGGTTTCCATCAATTATTGGATCTAATACCAAGGCAGCCCATCCTGCGCGCTGGTACTTGCCGAGTAATCCTGATGGTCGAAGGTGATCGGATGAGACGGCCATTGGCAGAACTCCGCGGTGATAGGCCCTTGGGCATATTTATCTGGGAGTGCCGCTTTGTTTCTCCCCTTTATCACGTGTAACACGTTTACTGTTTTGACTTCTGGTGGAAATTTCTTCTCTTCCCCAGTGCTTTGCTTGCGAGGCTCATCCTCGTCTTCGCTTGGTGTATCCTGCCCCTTATGTTCGGCGTTGAGCTTGCCGGACTGCTTGAAGACCCAACATTCTCTGTGGGTATGATTTGCAGGTTTATCGGGAGTGCTATGGATCTGACATATTTGGTCCAGAATTTTGTTTAGGCTGGACAATTCATCTCTGGCGACTTTAGAGGGCGGCTTTTGCTGACCTGGCCGAGAGCTTCTAACTCCGGTGTTTACCGCCGTGCTCTTCGGGCTGTCTTCTTTATTCTGGCGCTTATTATTTTTGTTGTGTCGTGATTTCCTGTTTCCATCTCTAACTTCGGATGTACTTGGGTCGCTGGTGCTGCATTGGGCTAGCCAGCTGTCCTCGCCCACGCAAAAGCGGGTCATGAGGCCTTGTAATGCTGCCATTGTTCTCGGCTTTTCTTGGCCGAGGTGTCTGGCAAGCCATTCGTCTCGGACGCTGTGCTTAAAAGCTGCCAAAGCTTCGGCGTCCGGACAGTCGACTATTTGGTTCTTTTTAGTAAGAAACCTGTTCCAAAGCTTTCGGGCTGACTCTCCGGGCTATTGAATTGTATGACTCGAATCGTCCGCATCCGGAGATCGGACATAAGTCCCTTGAAAATTTGCCCGAAAAGCATCTTCGAGCTCTTCCCAGCTTCCAATGGAGCTTTCGGGGAGGCTTTTCAGCTAGTGCCGAGCTGGCCCTTTGAGCTTGAGGGGTAAGTACTTGATGGCGTGGAGATAATCTCCTCGAGCCATGTGGATATGGAGGATGTAGCCCTCAATCCAGACCCCAGGGTCTGTTGTTCCGTCGTATGCCTCTATGTTTACGGGTTTGAATCCCTCTGGAAATTCATGGTCCAGCACCTCGTCGGTGAAACATAGGGGGTGTGCGGCACCCCTGTATCTGGGTGTACCGTGGTGTTCGGATGTTTGTTGTGTTGCATCGTATGGATCGGATATTGGCTTATGTGCGGCGTTGTTTGCCTCTCTATGTTGGCCGCGAGGTCATCTATCCGGCCAGATGGCCGTTTTAATTTTTGGTTGCGGGGGATCTAAGGCCTCCTCATTGAATTCAGGTAGCAACTTCCGCTTCGGGTAGCTCTTGGTGTGGCGATTACCGCCGTACTTCGCTGCTGTGTTGACTACTTTACTCCATCTGATTCTGAGTGTGTCTTGCGCAGGCTTGAGCCTATGCTTCTGCTTTTTAGACTCCTCGTGGTGGCGACAAGCCTTTGACGGGCATTCTGTTGCTCCGAGCGTCTATCCGGTGTGATGTCATCCGGATTATTATCTTTGACAGAGTCGGGTTGTTCGGTTTGATTCTCCGTGTTGCCGTGGTCCGGCGATGGTTCACCCTGCTCTAACGCTGGGTCTATATGAACGTTGTTTCTTCCGAGGCAGGATTTTGGAGCGGCCCTTACACCGCCACTTTGACTGCTTCTCGAGGGGACAACCCTTCGTTGCATCCTTCCGTTCCTCGTCGTCGTTTTCTTTTGGTGTGTCCACCATGTATACGTCATGTGATGAAGTGGGCGTCTGGTGCCCTCTGGGTAGTGGTTCCTGTTCGTCTCCTGCATCGTCATCCATACCGTCGATGTCTTCGGAGTTGAAGTCGAGCATCTCGGTTAAATCGTCGATAGTGGCTACTAAGTGGGTGGTGGGTGGGCGGCGAATTTCTTCGTCATCCGCATCCCAATCCTGCCGGATGTAGTTCGGCCAGGACTCTCCTGACAAGGAGAGAGACCTTAATGAGTTCAGTATGTCGCCAAAGGGCGAGTGCTGAAAAATATCCGCAGAGGTAAACTCCATGATCAGCGCCCAATCGGATTCGACAGGAATGGGCGCAGGCAGTTCGGAGTCCGTGGCCGGAGAGGGATCCGGTGGTTTGGAAATACGGCTCTTGTGAAGGGTAATGTCGATATTCGGCTCGATCGCCGCTGAGGATACGGCCTCCGTGACGGGGTCTATCCACCCGTCCATGGATGGCGCAACTGGCTCCAAATTGAGGCTCGGAGCGGCTGTCGGCGCGATCTCCTGAATACGGTCCGAGGGTAGAGCTAAATCGTACTCATCGTGACCACGTGGAGCACAAGGCAGGGGCTCGAATCCGTCGAAGATCAAGCCTCCGCGGGTATCGGCCGTGTAGTTTAAGCTTCCAAACCTGACCTGGTGGCCAGGGGCGTAACTTTCGATCTGCTCCAGATGGCCAAGCGAGTTGGCCTGCAGTGCGAAACCGCCGAACACAAAGATCTGTCCGGGGAGAAAAAGTCTCACCCAGGACTACATCGCTATCGATGATCGTAGGAGCCATCAAGCCTAACAGCGACGACACAGAGGAACTCTCAATGAAAGCACCAATGTCGGTGTCAAAACCGGCGGATCTCGGGTAGGGGGTCCCGAACTGTGCGTCTAAGGCGGACGGTAACAAGAGGCAGGGGACACGATGTCTTACCCAGGTTCGTGCCCTCTTGATGGAGGTAAAACCCTATGTCCTGCTTGATTTATTCTTGATGATATCAGTATTACAAGAGTTGATCTACCACGAGATCAGAGAGGCTAAACCCTAGAAGCTAGCCAATGGTATGATTGTATGTTGTCCTACGGACTAAAACCCTTCGGTTTATATAGACACCGGAGGGGGTGAGGGTTACACAAGGTCGGTTACAAAGGAGGAGATATCCATATCCGTACTGCCTAGCTTTCCTTCCACGCCAAGTAGAGTCCTATCCGGACACGAGACGAAGTCTTCAATCTTGTATCTTCATAGTCCAACAGTCCGGCCAAAGGATATAGTCCGGCTGTCCGGAGACCCCCTAATCCAGGACTCCCTCACTTGCGTTTATTCCTCTACATGATGTCATCTTACTTAAAGTGTTACTCTGTTCTTTATGAACTTAATACTCTAGATGCAGGCAGGAGTCGGTCGATGTGTGGAGTAATAGTAGTAGATGCAGGCAGGAGTCAGTCTACTTGACACGAACGTGATGCCTATGTTACATAATCATTTCCTTGGATATCGTCATAACTTTGCGCTTTTCTATCAATTGCTCGACAGTAATTTGTTCACCCACCGTATTATTTGCCTTCGAGAGAGAAGCCTCTAGTGAAACCTATGGCCCCTGGCTCTATTTTCCATCATATTAGTTTCCGATCTACTATTTTGCAATCTTTTATTTTCAGATCTAAAAACCACCCCCCCCCCAAAATTACCTTTCATTTAGTTTTATTTATTTATCTCTATCAGATCTCACCTTTGCAAGTCATCGTGAAGGGATTGACAACCCATTTATCGCGTTGGGTGCAAGTGTTTGATTGTTTGTGCAGGTATTAGTGATTTGTTCGTTCTTCTCCTACTGGATTGATACCTTGGTTCTTAACTAAGGGAAAGACTTATCTCTATTGTGTTGCATCACCCTTTCCTCTTCAAGGGAATAACCAACACAAGCTCAAGAAGTAGCACCCTCCGGCGGAGCAAGTGCGCCGGGAGAACTTTCCTCCCGAAGGGGGGAATCATCATCATCATCATCATCATCATCACCAAAAACTTCAACACCAACAACTCTCCCATCTTGGGGAGGGAAATCTACATCAACATCTTCAACAGCACCATCTCCTCTCAAACCCTAGTTCATCTCTTGTGTTTAATCTTTGTACGGGAACCTCATATTAGTACTTGTGGGTGACTAGTAGTGTTGCTTACATTTTGTAGCTGATTACTATATGGTTTATTTGGTGGAAGATTATATGTTCAGATCCATTATGCTATTTAATACTCCTCTGATCTTGAGCATGATTATCATTTGTGAGTAGTTACTTTCGTTCTTGAGGTTACGGGAGAAATCTTGTTGCATGTAATCATGTGAACTTGATATATGTTCAATATTTTGATGGTATGTATGTTGTGATTCCCTTAGTGGTGTCATGTGAACGTCGACTACATGGCACTTCACCTTATTAGGGCCTAAGGGAAGGTATTGTGGAGTAGTTATTAGATGATGGGTTGCGAGGGTGAAAGAAGCTTAAACCCTAGTTTATGTGCTATATCATAAGGGACTGGTTTGGATCCAAAAGTTTAATGCTATGGTTAGATTCCATCTTAATATTTCTTTCGCAGTTGTGGATGCTTGCGAGGGGGTTAATCATAAGTAGGAGGTTTGTTCAAGTAAGAACATCACCTCAGCAACGGTCCACCCACATATCAAATTATCAAAGTAGCAAACACGAATCAAACCAACATGATGAAAGTGACTAGATGATATTCCCATGTACCCTGAAGAATAGTTTGCTTATCATAAGAGACCATTTTTGGCCTGTCCTTTGCCACAGAAGGATTGGGCTACCTTGCTGCATATTATTTGCCATTACCATTACTTCCTCGTTACAAATTATCTTTCTGTCAAACTACTCGTTACTTATAATTTCAGTGCCTGCAGAGAATACCTTGCTGAAAACCACTTGTCATTTCCTTCTGCTCCGCGATGGGTTCGACACTCTTACTTATCAAAAGGACTATGATTGATCCCCTGTACTTGTCAACCTCGCATGGCAGCAGGGTCCATAAGGAAACTAAGGGATATTAAGGCCTCCTTTTAATAGAGAACCAGAACAAAGAATTAACACATAGTGAATACATGAACTCCTCAAACTACGGTTGTCGGTGTCAAAACCGGCGGATCTCACGTAGGGGGTCCCGAACTATGCGTCAAGGATCGATGGTAACAGGAGACGGGTGAGGGAGTCCTGGATTAGGGGGTCTCCGGGCAGCCGGACTATCTCCATTGGCCGGACTGATAGACTATGAAGATACAAGATTGAAGACTTTAGTCCGTAGGACAACAATCACAACATACAATCATACCGTAGGCTAGCTTCTAGGGTTTAGCCTCTCTTATCTTGTGGTAGATCTACTCTTGTAACACCCATATCTTCAATATTAATCAAGCAGGACGTAGGGTTTTACCTCCATCAAGAGGGCCCGAACATGGGTAAAACTTCATGTCCCTTGCCTCCTGTTACCATCCGGCCTAGACGCACAGTTCGGGACCCCCTACCCGAGATCTGCCGGTTTTGACACCGACATTGGTCCTTTCATTGAGAGTTTCGCTGTGCCATCGCCACAAGGAAGGATGTCTCGCCCCGTATTTAAAGACGGCACTATCGCTGAGGGAGCCCTGGCTATCGGCCAAACTCTCCGGCTTGGTGGTTTTCTTATGACCGCCTGTTCGGCCACTGCGCTGACGATGACATCTCGGGTCATCGAAAGCAATCTTCACATCAACCCGGAACTCGCCGAGCAGTTAGATCAAATGGAGCTCTCTTCCCTGAATGAGCTCTTGGATCGTATCGCCGCCCTGGGAGTCGCTACAGACTACGATTAGATTGGGCCTAAACCCGATCTAAGAGAAATTAACTCTCCCCAGGTCACCCATCACGTTGCAGTGGTGGAAGAGCAATGCGGCAAAACTTCATCTATCTTAAGGACTAGCTACGCCCGGATTCCCGATCCCTCCAAGCCGGATACCCGCGGAGGGGAGGATGTCACTCAAAGCCTGAACCCAGAATCAGGCAGTGGGCCAGATTTACTAGAAAACATCCAAGAATCCAAACTTTCGAGTTCGGAAACTCCTTGGCCGCTGAGCCTCAGATTGGGTGAGGATTCGGATTCAATTCCACCCACCCACCCAAACATGCGCGATCTATCCCAAATTAGGCAATAGCCCGAAGAAACAATACACCATTACTGGGCCAGATTCCTCCTGGTCAACAACAGGATAAAGGACTGCCACGAGGAAGACGCAATTTCATTCTTCTGCAATAACTGCATGGACAAGGGAATTCTCAATGCCATAAGTCGTATCGAAATTACATGCTTTGCCGACTTGGTGTCCATAGTGCGGAAGTACTGCGCGATGGAAAGCTCCTGGAAAACCGAAATAAAATTTTGGGATAATCCGGCCCTGAATACAAACCCAGTCCAAAATAAAAGGGTGCATTATCACAATACACCTGGGTTAACTACCAAAAAGCGAAAGCCCTCTACGGGGCAAGGAACCGTACTGGAGGGATGGCTCAATGAACCCTGCAAAATTCATAGTATAGCGGATGCGATACCAACACACAGCCTTAGAGCATGTTGGATACTCCGGCAGGTGGCCAAAAGTGGTGAGGATCTACTCCTCCCAAAAACCACAGAGCACCACCCCGAGGATAATAGTACGGTCTTAACGGTCTTCGAGACCTTTGTGTCAAATAAAAGATGGAAGCGAACACTCCGCAGCACATCCGAAATCTGCCACATAGCAGAAACAAATCCTGGGAGCGACACGACTATTACCTTCAATGCCAGTGACGAACCTCAATTCTGAAAAGCTCGAGTACCAGCCACACTGGTCCTCAGTCCAATCGTGGATGGCTTTCGACACACCAAGGTACTCATGGACGGCGGCAGCGGATTAAACATCATCTACGAGGAAACTCTTCAAAAGATGGAAATAGACTGGAGCCACATTAAGCAAAGCAGCACAACCTTTAGAGGAATCATCCCTAGTCAGGAAGCACGCTGCGCCGGAAAAATCACACTAGACGTGGTATTCGGCACGCCGGATAATTACAGGTCCGAAGAAGTTACATTCCAAGTGGCCCCGTTCAACAGCGGATACCACGCTCTATTAGGGTGGGAGGCATTCACAATCTTCCAAGCCGTACCCCATTACGGGTACATGAAGCTCAAAATGCCCGGGCCCAACGGAATCATCACTCTTGTTAGTGATCCGGATATAGCACTCCGCGCCCAAAATAAGACAGCTGCACTGGCCCTTGAGGCACTATCCGAAGCCCTAGCGGCCGAAGAACTAACTGCGCTGCGCTCCACGGTAAACAGGGACGACGTGATACTCGATAAAAGATCCAAGTCCACCTCCTTTAAGCCGGCGGACGAAATAGTCAAATTCCAAGTCCATCCAACAGACCCTACAAAAACAGCTTCCATCGGGGCACAATTAAACCCTGATGTTGACGCCATACTGCGAGAGTTCCTATGCGAGAACTAGGATATTTTTGCCTGGCACCCTTCAGACATGCCAGGAATCCCACGCAGGCTGGCTGAACACAGCCTAAATATCATAAAAGGGTTCAAGCCAGTCAAGCAGGCTCTTCGACGTTTCTCCGAGCCTAAAAGACAGGCCATGGGAGAGGAACTAGCCAAGCTATTGGAGGCCGGATTCATCAGAGACATAAAACATCCGGACTGGCTAGCAAACTTGGTGATGGTACCAAATAAGGACAAATCCTGGCGCTTGTGCGTCGATTTTAAGGACCTTAACAAGGCATGCCCAAACGATCCCTTCCCCCTCCCCCGCATCGATCAAATCATCGATGCTACTGCAGGACACGATTCATTGTGTTTCGTCGATGCATACTCCGGCTACCACCAAATCAAAATGGCAGAGCCAGACCAAGCCGCAACGGCATTCATCACACCATACGGCCCATTCTGCTTCAACACAATGCCCTTCGGGCTCAAAAACGCCGGTGCAACATATCAGTGCTTGATTTAGACATGCCTGGCAAACCAGATCGGCAAAACAGTGGAGGCATACGTGGATGACATGGTCATTAAAACCAAGCATGTCGAAACTTTAGTAGACGACTTGAGGCTCACATTCGACAACCTCCGAGCATATGACATCAAGCTCAATCCGGAAAAATGCGTCTTTGGCGTACCAGCAGGAAAGCTCCTGGGATTCATTGTCTCCAGTAGAGGTATTGAAGCTAATCCGGCCAAAATCCGAGCGTTGTCACAGTTGGCTACCCCAATAGACCTCAAACAAATACAAAAACTAACTGGATGTGTGGCGGCTCTAAGCCGCTTTATCTCTCGTTTGGGAGAAAAGGCATTACCCCTTTATCACCTCCTCCGGTGTACCGAACACTTCGAGTGGACGAACGCCGCCACGGCCGGACTCAACAAAATAAAAGCCATGTTGGCAACAAACCTAGTCCTGGCCGCGCCAAACATTGGCGAACCAATGCTATTATACATTGCGGCAACTCATCAAGTGGTAAGCGCAATGCTTGTCGTCGAACAAGAAGTGGATGGACACAAATTTCCCATTCAAAAGCCGGTTTACTACATGTCCACTGTCCTTACCCCATGCAAATCGCGGTACCCGCATTATCAAAAGATAGCGTATGCGGTATTTATGGCATCCAAGAAGCTGTGACACTACTTTCAAGAGTGTTCGATAACGGTAGCCTCGGAAGTACCACTTAACGATATTATAAACAACCACGACGTGACGGGTCGGATTGCCAAATGGGCCATTGAGCTCCTCCCGTTCGACATAACTACAAGCCACGGCGAGCTATTAAATCGCAAGTTTTGGCTGACTTCATCGCTAAATGGATGGAAGCCGAACTCGCTAAAGAGTACGGCACATATTCAAACTGGATCATGCACTTCGACGGCTCCAAAATGTTGGCTGGTCTGGGGGCCGGCGTCGTGTTGACGTCCCCAACAGGAGACACAGTTCAATACGCACTGCAGATAATGCATACGGATTGCAACAATGTAGCCGAATACGAGGCCCTTCTACATGGTCTCCCGATGGCAGTATCCATGGGCATTCAACGCCTAGAGGTGCACGGGGATTCAAACCTTGCAATATCCCAAATAAATGGAGACTTTGAAGCCAACGATCCAAAAATGGCCGCTTATCGCAATGCCGTCCTAAAAATGTCAGCCCGGTTCGAGGGGCTCGAGTTTCACCATGTGGCTCGGGAAAACAATCAGGCGGCAGATATCCTCGCCCGCATTGGTGCAAAACGCGACGCGGTCCCTCCCAACATTTTTCTGGAAAGGCTTTTCAAGCCATCCGTAGCATGGGAAGGGGACGCCGGTAACAACAGTCTGGACCCGGCCAAAATACCCGATGCCGAACTCTCTGACACAATCGGAGGCTCCGCCACCGAAATAACACAATCAGCCCACGAAATAATGGCTATTATTGCCCCGTGGACACAACCATTCCTGGCGATCAAAGGCCTACAGGGTCCACGAGGGAGAATTGTACAAAAAAGGCGCTACCGGAGTCCTTCAACGGTGCATCTCCGAAGAGGAAGGACGTAACCTTTTGGCAGAAATTCATGCCGGACTCAGCGGTCATCACGCCGCAGCCCGGGCTCTTGTGAGCACGGCCTTCCGTACATGATTCTATTGGACAACGGCCCGGGCAGACGCACAGGACTTAGTCCAGCGTTGCGCCGGTTGCCAGCTCTTTGCAAATCAAAGCCATATGCCACCCACCGCCCTCCGAACATTCCCCATTACATGGCCCTTTGCGGTCTGGGGGCTTGACATGGTTGGACCCCTTAAAGGTGGAACCCACAAGAAAAAAATACTTATTGGTCATGGTGTATAAATTCACCAAATGGATAGAGGCCAAACCGATTAAAATAGTCAAATCCGGACCGGTGATAGATTTCATATCCGGGGTTGTACATCGCTACGGCGTCCCCCACAGCATCATCACTGATAACGGCACGAACTTCATGGCCGACGAGGTAAAACTCTGGTGCAGCAAAATGGGCATTAAGCTCGATTATGCTTCAGTCTACCACCCACAAACCAACATTCAAGTCGAACGAGCAAATGGTCTTATAATGAGCGGCATTAAACCCAGCCTAGTGCGCTCCTTAACAGAGTCTGACACGCACTGGGTAGAGGAGCTCGACTCCCTACTCTGGGGGCTGCAGACCACGCCGAATCATAGTACCGGATACACACCATTTTTTATGGTGTACGGCGCAGAGGCAGTCCTGCCCTCTGACATAATTCATACTCACCTCGAGTGCGCATGTACGAAGAAAGAGAAGCCGAGCTCGATCGGCAGGACAGTTTGGACCCATTGGAGGAAGAGCGTGACGTAGCCAAAGCCCGTTCCACATTTTACCAGCAATAGGCTCAAAGATACCAAAGTAGAGAAGTACGAGCCAAAACTTATAACGTTGGCAAACTAGTTCTCCGGCTGCCGGATAAGAAAAAGAACAAGCTAGAGCCCAAATGGGAAGGTCCCTTCATCATCGACCAAGTTCTGACCGGGGGAGCGTACCGACTACGGGATGCATCGACTAGTCGACTCGAGCCGAACCCATGGAACGCAGCCAGGCTCCGAAGATTCTACGCCTAGCACAGGACTTTATGTTAGTCCCCTCCCTTTGTCCATTTTCCGCATATGCGTTGTCTGTCTTGTTTCCCTTTCTTTCTGTTATTCCTCTAGACCTTCACGGGTCACCTTGTGCCTCACTTGTACATTACAGAGGTGATAGCCACACTATCTACACCTGGGGGCTTCTTTCACAGAAGCTTAAATTATTTACCTGGGCATCACGCCCAACACATGCGTTATACTTCCGCATGTACCTTTTTTCACCATTATATGCATCGATATGACTTAAGTTTTAGCCAAGTTGGGTTGCGTGGCTCTTGTATTTATGCCCTACATTCCCGTTAATTCGGCTAGGGCATAAGGGGAGCACCTCTGCAATTGTTACCGCCGGGTCAGCCGGACGTGTACCTCAGACTGGGTGAAGCCGAAAGCTAGCGTTCTTAAGAAAATATTCGGTCGGTGAACAAAAGATGACTTTTATTTATTAACCATATCTGCCCCCAGACGTTTTTACTGCGCTTCTTGTTGCATTCCGGACATCCACTTTAGGGCATGCCTACCCAGGGAAAGGAACCCTTAACGGAACTATTCTCTTTGGAAGATGTTTCTTACTACCCATGTAATATAACATAACTAGTTGGGCACTTGTCTGATAAAGCACTAATGACCCCTACGCCTAGTCTCCACGCATGCTCCGGTTCTTATATAACTGAGAGGGTATTCGGATACACTCCGGACTGTCGGGTCCCGAGGTTGAAGCGAAAAGGTCCGCCACGACAAACGATCTACAATCCGGCTAGAAGACATCATATATGTCACTTTACAATTACATAGTCAATTTGACTGGTTGAATTCCTCTTCAATGCCATCCAATAGGCTGTCCAGTCTACAGTCCTGTTGGGAATACTTTGCAGCCAATTCTACTTGGTCGTACACTAAATTTACAGGGATCTCCTTGCCATCAGGCCCCACAGGTCCGACTTCGGCCATGTGGTTCGGGTCAGCCTTCGTGTACCGTGTCTTCACCATCGCCCAAGCTTCCCTGGTGCCCTGGTGGCAGGCCGATATCTTCCATAATCGGAAGCGCCGCCGTGCTCCCTTTAGCTTTTCTGCAAGCTCTCCAAGGCCTTCGGGTAGGGAGACGGACGGCCACAAAGCCTGGGTAACGCCTCACATCACCTGCCGAACTCTCGTGCAACTGTGCGAGCTCGGGAAGAAGATCACCCGTCGAACTAGGCATCTCCTCGGCAGGACGACCTGTTAACATACCTATAGACATAACTCTGTCAGTCAGCTTCCCCGCCGAACTCTTTTTAAGTTTGTTCAAGCACTTACTAAATATGTCGTGCCGAAGCCGTCGATTCTCCTTAACAGAATCCGACGGTTGGGCATGAACACCTTTCAGTTCCACGCCCAGCTTGGTGTTGGCATCTTGGAGATCATTCTTCTCCTGCCTCACCCTCGTAAGCATGCTCTCACCAGCCTTCAGCTGGCGTTTGAGCTGTTGCTTATCCGGATTCACTCCAGCGTCATTTGCAATTTTTTCGTCAGATGTGCATATAAAGCCACACTCCAATATGATACTTATCATTTGACGGATATGTTACTAACGGGGGTCTCTTTGGGCTCCCCTGCGGCGGACAGGGCGGCCTGTCGTTGGGCTTTGCACTCTTCCAGCTCCTGGGACAGTTGAGTATTCTTTTCTGTAAGACCTACATAACAAATGATCCTTAAATCAGTTATCCTAACTGTTTCAAGTCTCAGGGGCTACTCATATATATAATCATCAAATTTTCTCACCCGTATGTCTTTTACATACTACTCTGTGGCCCTGGCTAGACCATTTTGAGCGGCACGGAGGTGCGCATCTCCCGAGTTGAAGGCATCTAAAGCCTCTTGGGAGAAACAAGCGTCATGAAGAACAGTCCGGTGACGTCTATGGTTCATGGCACTTTCCACCTCGGAAGGGGTGGCGGACAGTCCATCCGTATCCTTTATCGGAGGAGCACCCGGTGCATGCCTTGTACTTGTTCCCACCCCTGTGTCCAGCCTTGGAGCCTGGCTTGTGGAGGCGCGGTTGGTAGCCTCTCCGGGTATAGTCAAGCGAGCGCTCTTTCTCTCGAAAAGAAGGCACGGGCGTTAATATGCCCCTGGAAGTAATATCTTGCAATAAAGACGGCGCGCTATACCGCTGCACCGGTGTCTCCATCCGGACGGCGGATCTTTTCAGCATGCCTGGCCTAGCGGCCCCTTGTTGGCCAGTTGCCATAGGCTCGGCCTTCTGCCCCGAGGACCTCCCCTGCAAGACACGGCTGTTATACGACAATGAAAAAAAAGAGCACAAGGACGGACCCCTTTTTAAGTGCTGGAATTGCGGTCTCAGTCACCTATGAGGTTGGAACTAGCCCACGGTAATCGGCCGTAATGGCCACCAAGGTATTGTCATTACTCCCTTGGTAAAAAAACCATCGATCAGCTCCACGGATATGTCCGGATCCTCTTGGGAGGCCGGGTCAAGGGACCGTCTGGGGTCTTTGGGCTGTGGAGGAGGATTGTTTATCTCCTTTACTACCTGGCGCAGCTCCTGCGATGAAATCGCTAGATTGAATACTTAAACTACGGGAATACTAAATGGATGGGCGAGAAAAAATCTCTGCTTACCCAGCTCGGAGGATTGTACATGGAGAATCCGCCCTGCGGGTTGATACGGAGGAACTCCTCGTCTTCTACCTTATACAAAGTGGACAAGATCTTTATTAGATCAGCAGCCGATCCCGGCCCTTTGCGGCCGTGGCAGGTGGCGTCATCCTCCCCGTTGAAATCCCACATGGGGTGGCCTCTATATTGGAGCGGCTGCACCCCCCGCATAATGCATATAGCCATGACCTCGATCATGGTCAATCAGGATCAAGCTAAAGAGCTTATCCGGCTCATCAGATAAAGAATGTCCCGATCGTCTTCCTCTAGGGGGCTCCGTGGACGCCAGCTCTGACGCTTCTTCAAAGGGGCATTGACAAACTCTGGAAGGCCGATCCGAATAGGGTCCGGAAGGGGGACATCTTCTATATAAAACCATTCTGAAGGCCAGCCTTCGGACGTCTTCTTTGGGGTCCCGGATAGGTATCCGGTCCCGGCGATACGCCACACTTCAGCTCCGCCCACTTGATATATTGATCCCTTCTTAGAACGGGGCACCATACAGAACAACTTCTTCCACAGAGCGAAATGAGCCTCACAGCCCAAAAATAACTCGCAAAGGGCTACGAATCTCGCGATATGCAGCAGAGAAGCTGGCGTGAGGTTGTGCAGCTAGAGGCCATAGAACTCCAGAAGCCCTCGGAGAAACGGATGGATTGGGAATCCGAGCCCTCTTACCAGATAAGGGACAAGGCACACCCGCTCTCCCTTGGAGGGATTGGGATGGCTCTCCGCTTGCTCTCTGCCATTATAGGTGGCAAGCCCGGCTCGAACTGGGACCAGGTACGCTGGGGGAAGAAATCTCTTGGACTGAAGCATCACTAATTTGCTATGCGGGATGGAACATCTCTCCCAATCTCCAGGCTTGGAGCTAGGGGTGCGAGAGGAGGAGTTGCGTCGACCGGCCATGGTAGAATGGATCTCTGTCGCGTACGCTCTGATGAAGGCTCGGCAAGGGAGGATGATGTGATTTGGATCTGAATCCTCGTCTTTTTAAATAGGCGGCTCATTTGCATAGCTAGGGGGTAAATGTGAAAACACCCTGGCTTTTCACATTTGCTCGACACGTGGAAAGTGGCGATTATTGGGCGTGGAAGCCAAGAAATACAAACCATCACAAGGAACCGGACATTATTTCGACAGGTACACCGAATTTGGAGAAGGAACCCGCCTTGCAATACCGAAGACAACTGCGTGCCGGACTCATCGTCATTGAAGCCTGGTTCGGGGGCTACTGAGGGAGTCCTGGATTAGGGGGTCTCCGGATAGCCGGACTATCTCCATTAGCCGGACTGATAGACTATGAAGATACAAGATTGAAGACTTTGTCTCGTGTCCGGATGGGACTCTACTTGGCGTGGAAGGCAAGCTAGGCAATACGTATATGGATATCTCCTCCTTTGTAACCGACCTTGTGTAACCCTAACCCTCTCCGGTGTCTATATAAACCAGAGGGCTTTAGTCCGTAGGACAACAATCGCAGCATACAATCATACCGTAGGCTAGCTTCTAGGGTTTAGCCTCTCTGATCTCGTGGTCGATCTACTCTTGTAACACCCATATCTTCAATATTAATCAAGCAGGACGTAGGGTTTTACCTCCATCAAGAGGGCCCAAACCTGGGTAAAACTTCGTGTCCCTTGCCTCCTGTTACCATCCGGCCTAGACCCATAGTTCGGGACCCCCTACCCGAGATCCGCCGGTTTTGACACCGACAACGGGGGACACGATGTTTACCCAGGTTCGGGCCCTCTCTATGGAGGTAATACCCCACTTCCTTCTTGATCGATCTTGATGAATATGAGTGTTACAAGAGTTGATCTACCACGAGATCGTAATGGCTGAACCCTAGAAGTCTAGCCTATGAATATGGTAATGAGTATATGTGGTGTTGTTCCGGACTATCCCATTCGGTTTATATAGACACCGAGGGGATCTAGGGTTTACATGGGGTCGGTTACATAAGAAGGAATCTTCTGTCATCAAGCTTGCCTTCCATGCCAAGTAAAGTCCAATCTGGACACGGTGCAGTCTTCGGTGTTCATGTCTTCACAGCCCATCAGTCCGGCCCATGGATAACAGGCCGGACGTTCGAGGACCCCTTAGTCCAGGACTCCCTCAGTAGCCCCTGAACCTGGCTTCAATGACGAGGAGTCCGATGCGCAGATTTGTCATCGGCATTGCAAGGCCAGTTCCCTCCTTCCGAACTCCAGAATAGTCTTGGGACGAAATAAGTGCATCCGAACCTATTACGCACACCATACAAAACCGCAGAGAGAATATAATATTTGCACGAATCCAATATGTTGATAGCTTCTCTTCAACATGGCATCATGTCTGTCCGGTTATAATTTCGAACCATTTTTCTTCTGCCATCCTATGTTTCAAGGCGTGGTTTCTATTGGCACGTCTTGTCGAAACAGAGATGGTGTCCCCTTATCACATGATTCTTATCAATGCAGGCATGGGTAACTCAACCATGTCGTTCATACAGCGCTAGGGAACAGGCGAATCCTAAGGCGAATGAGGAGGCATTTAATATCTGCTACCTTTATAAGGGGATAAGGATTCCCCTTCCTCTCCTCAAGCCTTCTCTCTATCTTCGCCCTTCCGATCTCAAGCTCCAGCGCCCAAGTTCCCATCTCCGTTCCACTCAAGCGACCATGTCCGGATTTGGTGGTCAGGGCAAGTGGATGGTCTCCTCCGTCAAGGAGGAGGAGATTACTGAGCTCCGGGTAACCGGATATCTGGCAAAGGAGATCGTCCATCGTTTCCCAGCCGAGGGACAAGTCATCCCCACGCCGGAGCCCACAGAGTGAGTAGTCTTCATCCCCCATTTCCCCCGCGGGATAGGGTTTCCACTCCACCCTTTCGTCCGCTTGATGATGTACTATTACGGGATAGATTTCCATGATCTGTCCCTGAATTCCTTCCTCAACATCTCGGCGTTTGTCGTCATGTGCGAAGCCTTCCTCCGCATCCATCCCCACTTCGGGCTGTGGCTCAAAGTCTTCAACGTGAAGCCGAAGGTGGTGGATGGTCAGCACATAGAGTGCGGAGGAGCCATGGTGAGCAAGTTGTCCAACGTCTCCTGTCCCAAAGGCACCTTTATAGAGACAATAAAGGAATGGCAAAAGCAGTGGTTCTACATCACAGAACCTCGCGGCACCTGCCGAATTCCGCTCTAGTGCTCCCACGCGGCTCACCTCCTGGGTCGAGAAGAGTCCGGACTGGTGTTCTCCTGATGAGCTGATAGCGCTGCAGATGCGCGTTCAAAGCATGGTGACCAAGGACGTCAAGATCATCGATGTTATCCAGGTGATGCTGGTCCGCCGGATTCTTTCATGCCAGCGCAGAAGCCGCCCTTTATCGGAGTTCAATTCGAAGAAGCACCAGACCCTCAGAAGGATCTTCGACACCTCTCATGAAGGGGCCTGGAAGTTTCTCTTTAAGGGCAACGAGAAGCCACCGGCCACGGACTCAGACCGTGGTCACTATTGTACACCCCACCAACGAGGTATGTTTCTTTTGACGTATTCCCAACTTGAATGTTTCGAGGATGACGTCTAAGATTCAGTATTGCTCCTTCAGGACTGGGTGGAGAAGGCGCAGGGGATCCAATGTCCGGCGCCGCTGCCTGAGGAACCGGTCATCCCGCACCTGGCGAGGATGCCGGTGCCAACGCTATATACGGCTTCGGAGAAGAAGGCCAAGAAGAAGGCCAAGGGGGCCAAGAGTGGCCCCCGTCGTAAGGGCGCTTCGGACGCGACGTCCGAAGATGATGAGGCCCATTCCTTCGTCCCCGAGGACAATGACGAGGAAGAGGACGAGGAGGAAAACAACCCTCCTCCCGAGGAGGAGAAGAAGAAGAGGGTGGCCCCAGCACATCCGGAGGCGAAAGCGCCCAAAAAGGGGAAGGACGCTCCAGCGGTCAACACCGCATGGCACGTTGACAGTAGTCCGGAACGACGCCCCACACTAGGCCTTGGACCGCATCTTAAGCAACATGGCTCATTTACGCGCATATCCAGCCCTTTTTATTATGCTAACATGGTTAATCCATACTTTTGCAGTCTACCCAACGTTCCTCATCTGGAGGTTCTCTAGCTCCGTCGGAGATGGCGAGCATGTCGCCACCGCCTGCTTGCTCCCCCGGGGCCAGGGACGACACCGAAGTGTTATCCTGGAGGGCTGCTCCGAAGGGAGGAGCTCAGGACATTGTCGAGGTGCGGCACAAGGCAGGACCTCCGCTGCCGGACAGATGGGGGAGCAGATCCCCAAGGAGACCGGCGAAAAGGGCCGTATTGAGTTCGGCCCTTAGCCGGATACGTTTCCGGAGATCCATATGGCTCCGGAATCAGGCGAGCACCCTCCTTTGAAGGAGGGGGGTGTGCCAATTCCATCGGTGGCCCCTGTCCACCCAGGGGCGCTGGATGACCAGATGGAGGCGCTACGAGGCGCCTCCCTTGTGGACGAGCACCATGTCCTTATGGGTGCGGTGATCGAGAAGGTTTAGTCCGCCAAGAGTGGACTAGACGAAGCCTGCAGCAATCTATTGACGGGCTTCGAGGTAAGTGACATAGAAAGAGGAAAACCCCATGTATTCAGTATCCCCTAAGACACTGTCCGGAGTTCGGCAAGAAGAACCGGACAGAGAATCAACCTCTTATTGTAGGACACTAACCGAATATGTATGAATAAGCAGGCCTCGCTGTTGGCCGCGACCTCGCATACTGCCGAGGTTTCTGAGCTAAAGCGGAAGCTGCAGCGGACCGAGAACGAGCTCGGCAAGATTAAGGTTTGGCTCCAAGAGAAGCGAGGTGAGGAACGACTTGCTATATGTTCGGTAGAGGATAAGTCCTGTGTAGTGACAGTGGTATCATTATATGTGCAGAAGCCACGACTGAGGTCAGGGCCCTAAAGAAGGCCCTGGGTGAGGCCGAGGAGAAGGCTATCCAGCAGCAGGCCGCCCGTAAGAAGCTCAAGGCCCGGGTCAAAGAAGTCCAACAGGAGCTCGAGGATGCGGTGAAAAAATGCGACACCTTGGAGCATGATGTGTCGGTTCAAGGGACCGAACTCGCCAAGGCTCGTCAAAGCGCGGAGACTGCCCGGAATGAGATCCAGGCCGCCCTCCAGGAGATCCAGGTGGCCAAGAAGATCACGGAGGGTAAGGCATTTAAGATGCAAAGCAAGTATGCGGAGAAGCAGTACCTTTTACTAACTCGAGTTCGGAGTTCCCAGGGGCCTTTGCGGATTTGCCACGCAGTGTATCCGATGCCGTGGAGTTGTATCGAGCTGAAGGAGGGGATTCCACGGAGAGGCTATTATGGTCGCTGAGGGAATCCTGGATTAGGGGGTGTCCGGTTGGCCGAACTATACCTTCAGCCGGACTCCTGGACTATGAACATACAAGATTGAAGACTCCGTCCCGCGTCCGGGAGGGACTTTCCTTGGCGTGGAAGGCAAGCTTGGCGATACGAATATGCAGATCTCCTACCATTGTAACCGACTCTATGTAACCCTAACCCTACCCGGTGTCTATATAAACTGGAGGGATTTAGTCCGTAGGCGAACATACACATGAACAATCATACCATAGGCTAGCTTCTAGGGTTTAGCCTCCTCGATCTCGTGGTAGATCTACTCTTGTACTACCCATATCATCATTATTAATCAAGCAGGACGTAGGGTTTTACCTCCATCGAGAGGGCCCGAACCTGGGTAAAACTTCGTGTCCCTTGTCTCCTGTTACCATCCGGCCTAGACGCACAATTCGGGACCCCCTACCCGAGATTCGCCGGTTTTGACACTGACATTGGTGCTTTCATTGAGAGTTCCTCTGTGTCGTCGCCATCAGGCTCGTTGGCTCCTACGATCATCAGTAGCAATGCAGTCCAGGGTGAGACCTTCCTCCCCAGACAGATCTTCGGCTTCGGCGGCCTCGCACTGCGGGCCAATTCACTTGGCCATCTGGAGCAGATTGAAAGCCACGCCCCTGGCCATCAGGTCAGATTTGGAAGTTTAAACTACATGTTTGACATCAGCGGGGACTTGATCTTTGATGGATTCGAGCCACTGCCGAGCGCGCCGCACTGTCACGACGAGCATGATCTAGCTCTGCCGTCGAACGGTGCCCTGGAGGCCGCACCCGCATCGGCTCTGACCTTTAATTCGGAGCCAACTGCGCCGATCGAGGATGGGCGGTTGGACGCCACCCCGGGGGCTGCGACCCCAACGGCGATTGAGCCGAACACCAGCCCCGTACTCTGCGAGACCCGTGACTCCAAGGAGCCAGACTCCTCTCCGGACTCCGAACCCTCCACGCCCCTTCCAATCGAATCCGATTGGGCGCCGATTACGGAGTTCACTACCGCGGACATCTTTCAGCACTCGCCTTTGGGCGATATCCTGAAGTCATTGAAGTCCCTCTCTTTATCAGGAGAGCCCTGGCCGGACTATGGTCAGTGAGATTGGGATGCGGATGATGAAGAAATTCAAAGCCCACCCACCACCCACTTTGTAGCCACTGTCGACGATTTAACCGACATGCTCAACTTCGACTCCGGAGACATCGATGGTATGGACGCCGATGAAGGAGACGATGAAGAACCAGCTCCTATTGGGCCCTCGAAGGCCACCTTGTCATATGACGTATACATGGTGGACGCACAAAAAGGTGACGACGAGGACCAGAAGGACGCATCAAAGGCTTGTTCCCTCGAAAAACAGTCAAAGCGGCGACGCAAGCGCTACCCCAAATCCCACTTCGACAGAAATAGCGATCACACAGACCCAGCACTGGAGCAGGGCGAACCGCTGCCGGACAACAACAATCCGGATAATCAAACCGAACAAACAAATCCTATCAAGGATAATGGTCCGGACAACATAACGCTGGACAGACACCCGGAGCAACAGACTGCCCGTAAAAGGCTTGTTGCCACCGCGAGGAGCCTGAAAAGGCAGAAGCAAAGGCTCAAGGCCGCGCAAGACACACTCCAATTCAGATGGAGTAAAATACTCAGCACTGCAGCAAGCTACGGCGACCATCGCCCCTTCAAGAGCTACCCGAAGCGGAAGCTGCTACCCGAATTTGATGAGGAGGCCTCAGAACCCCCACAACCAAATATCAAAGCAGCCACCTGGTCGGATAGATGACCCCTCTACCAATACAGAGCGGCATACAACGCCGCTCGCCATACAACACGCAACCAATGCGAGGGCTCGCACCCAAAGGACGGTGTAACAAGATCCATCTATAGACCACGCAAGCGGGCCCCAGCATACAATGCAATACAACAAACATCCGAACAACGCAGTACCACCAGCTATAGGGGTGCTGCACACCCCCTATGTTTCACCGATGAGGTGCTGGACCACGAATTTCCAAAAGGATTCAAGCCCGTAAACATAGAGGCATACGACGGAACAACAGACCCTGGGGTCTGGATTAAGGACTATATCCTTCATATCCATATGGCTCGAGGAGATGATCTCCACGCCATCAAGTGCGTACCCCTCTAGCTCAAAGGGCCAGCTCGTCACTGGCTCAAAGGACTCCCCGAAAGCTCCATCGGAAGTTGGGAAGAGCTCAAAGACGCCTTTCGGGCAAATTTTCAAGGGACTTATGTCCGACCTCCGGATGCGGACGATTTGATTCATATAACTCAACAGCCCGGAGAGTCAGCCCGAAATCTTTGGAACATGTTTCTTACTAAAAAGAACCAGATTGTCGACTGTCCGGACACCGAAGCCTTAGCAGCTTTCAAGCATAGCGTCCGTGACGAATGGCTCGCCAGACACCTCGGCCAAAATAAGCCGAGAACGATGGCCGCATTAACAAACCTCATGACCCCAGTACATCTGAAGTTAGAGATGGAAACGGGAAATTACGGCGCAACAGCAATAACAAACGCCGGAAAAAAGAAGACAGCACGAAGGGCACGGCAGTAAATGCCGGATTCAAAAGCTCTCGGCCAGGTCAAAAGCCGCCTAAAGGCACTAGGGATGAACTGTCCAGCCTCAACAAAATTCTGGACCAAGTATGTCAGATCCATAGTACCCCTGGTAAACCTGCTAATCATACCCATAGAGAATGTTGGGTCTTCAAGCAATCCGGCAAGCTCAACACCATACATAAGGGGGAGGATACACCAAGTGAAGACGAGGACGAGCCTCCCAAGCAAGACACGGCGGAAGAAAAGAAATTTCCACCAGAAGTCAAAACAGTAAACGTGTTACACATAATCAAGGGAAAAAACAATACGGCACTCCCAGGAAAGTATACCCAAGTGCCTATCACTACAAAGTCCTGCCACTGGTCATCTCAACCGATCACTTTCGACCATCGTGATTACTCAGCAAGGATCTGACACGCAGGATGGGCTGCCCTAGTATTAGACCCAGTAATTGGCGGATATCACTTCACAAGGGTCTGGATGGATGGCGGCAGTAGCCTAAACCTAATATATCAGGATACAATCCGCAGGCCCAGGGGCTCGTTGTACGGGCTCCCTCTTACTACAAGTTATATTCGGCTCCCCCGATAACTTCCGTCGCGAGCATATAACTTTGCACATCGCTCCGTTTCAAAGTGGCTATCAAGCACTGCTCGGACGCGAAGCTTTCGCTTGATTTAATGCAATACCGCACTATGCCTCCCTCACACTCAAGATGCCCGGTCCAAGTGGCATCATTACAGTGCACGGAAATATCAAGCGATCTCTGTGCGCCGAAGAGAGTGAGGCTGCCTTGGCTGCCACACACTAAAGGCGCTCGGACAAACGAAAGCATCCAATAGGTCGTCAAGACCTCAGATACAACTAATCAAGTCCGGTGCCGCTATTCATATGGAAATAAGTGGCCGCACCCCTATTTGTCAATACAAGGAGCTCAACGCGCGCAGACAAGTGGCAATTTCTTATCATCTTGAATTACACATGGTTTCTTTAAAAACTATCTTTTTGCACGACAACTTTTTCACTTAACTTCCTCTCTTTTACAGACGATCATCGTGCTACACCCGTCCAGGATACGGCACAACGGAGACACAGGCGCAGACGTGCAGCAGGGCCCGCTCCAAGGATTCTTTTTAGATTAAGACCCTACGTAAACCTTTTTTACTGTCTCTTGTTGATACCTATCCACCATTGAGAAGGATGCTGATGTCTTGGCATGTGGCCACGCCAGAACAATGCACGTACCTGGACACAAGGGGCTCCTTACAAAGGCCATTATTTAGGCCCGGTTTATACCATAAATACCGAATACCTTAGGGAGTGTTCGGCGTCGCGAGTTTGGCCCTATATGCATCAGCTCCGAATCATTGTCTTTGGTCAAATGTTGGGTTTGCCCGGCTCCTGTGTTTTGGTGCCTTACATTCCGCTTTACCGGCAAAGGTAGCACCAGGAGAACTACTGCGATTGTGCCCTGGTTCATCCGGACGAGCACCTCAGTAGAGAAAGCCGAAAACTGACTGTCATGATATAGCGTGAGACTGGTCAACCACTCGATGACCTGTGGGAATGTTAGAATTCCTCCGCCTTAACGAAGGGCCGTTTTCCGGCCAGGCATGTACGCACCCCGGAACCGGGAGAGTGCGGAGCCACCAGGGGCTATCTAGTAGCCCCACTGTCAAACTCCTATGGCTAAGTGAAAGTGCTAAAGCATTATAGTCCGGTTGCCTCGCTCGCTCCGCTATCACCTCCTTAATAGGACCAAGACGTTGGGTTAAGTGTGAACGCGTGTTTTTGCGAGCACCTCCGCATTATATGCGTGGGGGCTGAAGCCAACGACTGCAATCTTTCAGGTTATACACATGTATACATAAACGGCCGCCCAGGAGGCATCATATTACTTTCAGGCAAAAGTATAAAAATAGCCTTATAAAAATTTATAAAAGCATTTCGCTTACAATGAGATTACATATCACTCAAACATAATATTTTTTGAGCACTGGGTCTCTATCAAACGGGCACCCTCAAGAACTTCTTCAAAATAGTGCTCAGCAGCCTTTCGACCTATAGCCGAATCCCGCGCTGCAACATTGGTCGCATCCATCTCCGCCCAGTATGCCTTAACACAGGCAAAGGCCATCCGTGCGCCCTCTATGCACGCCGACCTCTTCATCGCATTAATGCGCGGCACCACGTCAAGGAACTGCTGCACCAAGCTGAAATAGCTGTTCGGTTTTGACCTTCCCGGCCACAGCTGATCCACAACAGACCTCATAGAGAGTCCGGACAACCTGTTTAGTTCGGCCCATTCGGCTAATTGGTCAGTCAATGAAAGTGGACGCTCGGGAGAATGGAATTGTCTCCAAAACAGCTGGTCTACTCCATGGTCTGTCTGACCCTGGAAGTACTTGGCCGCATCGGCAGCGCTCGCCGCCAAATCCATATACACATCCTCCGAACTCCACAGCCGATCCAGAGGGGCATACCGTGGATCTCCGAATTTCCTCCGCAACATAAAGGATTTCCCAGCTACAATATCCCCGGCTTCCCGCAGCTCCTCCTTCTTTGCCCTCATAGCAGAGCGGAGATCCTTTTTCGTCGCAGCAGCCTTCTCAAGGTCCGATGCCTTCGCTTGGTTTTCCTTTTCGAGAACCCGGCAACGGTCGGCGGCGGCTTTTAATTCCACAGCCATCTTGGCCATCTTGTCTCGGGTCTCGCCATGCGCGGCCTTCTCGGCTTGCAACTCTTCGGCCGCCTTCACAGCAGCCGCATTACCTAACCTCGCTTGTTCCTTGGCTCGGGCAAGTTCTGCCCGCAAGGCTTCAACAGTGGCAGCTCCATCTGCAGTCACAACATATTTAAGATACTGGCATCATGCTGCTCTTCCTATGTGGCGTTTACCAGATATTGACACTTACCCTGTGCCTCGTCAAGCCTTTTGTTAACAAGCTCAATGTCGGCGTCTGCCGCATCCAACTGCCGTTCTAAATGGGCAAACTCGCTAGTCCGGCTAGCCACCGGAGATTCCATCACCTACACATAGAGGCAGTATGGTTATTACTTGAGAATATGATCCTCTGTTCATCGCCGTTTCCGATGACACCAGAGTCTCAGGGGCTACTATCTACACAGGGCACACCTAGCATGTGCAGGACTATCATACATTCATGCAATCCGCTTTCGGCGGACGATATTCTCTCCATCACCGTATTCATCAGCACACGGTGTTCATCTGAGATGGCCGCTCGCCCCACCAACTCCCTCAGAACATCTAATCGCACACTAGACGGTGCCGGACTCTTTTGTCTGCTCTCTTCGGGAGCCGGACATTGGGAGCTTCGGGGGTCAACGGGACTATCTTCTGGCCTCACCAGACTTGGAGAGGCCCTTCGCGACGACACTTTAGGGTCGCCCGCTTCTGGAGCGGAGGAGTCCGGAGGAGGCGTTTTGCTCTCCATCATCTCTGGAAGAAGATCCCCCGAAGATGAGCTCATTTGAGAGGGGCTAAGGCCTGAACTGCGAAAATATATGCGGTGGTTATCTTCTCAGAAGAAAAGGTTGGTATATCTGTACTATCAAAGGTATTTCGGGTCACTTACGACTCGTGGGAGGATTGATCCCCCCGCAGACTTTGTGCGGCAACAACGCCCCCCAAGGTGGGACCCTCTGTGGGAGACTTCTTCTCCCGTTTGGAAGCTTCGGCTTCCAAATCCCCGGGCGCAGTCCTTTTCCTCTTCTAGTCGCCTTCCCTCATGGAGACGCTCGCTCCCTCGGCTAGAATGGGCAGCATTGGGGGCCCGCGTCCGCTCGCATTATCCACCATAGTATCTTCCTTCAAGGGCTCCGGGCAAGGTGCGGTCTGGAGCATCTTTTCCAATACCGGATTTTCCAAACCCTCGGGGAGGGGGGACGAACACCGAATCAACTTCGCCTTTGTTAGCCAGTCCTGATCAAAAAGCAAACTCTCAGAGATAACTTCGTAACAAAGTAGAGAAAGTATGTTCGGCCGGAAGATGCCTTACCTATTCGGCGCTGCGGTTGCTACTCAGGCCAACGTCCTTGGTGATTTCCGGACACTCCGTCTGAGGTCCGAAGAATGATTTGTACATCTCCACGTGCGTCAGGCCGAGAAAATTTTGAATGGCATGCGGTCCCTCGGGATTGAACTCCCACAGACGAAGAGGCCAGCGTTTGCAAGGCAAGACTTGACGAACCAGCATAACCTGGATCACCGCAACCAAACTGAAATCTCCATTGAAGAGATCTCGAATGCGGCCTTGCAGTATAGGCACGTCCTTGGCTGGCCCCCAGCTCAGACCTCTGCTGATCCATGACATCAGTTGTGGTGGGGGGCCCGAGCAGAAAACAGGGGGGCGCCCACTGGGCACTTCTAGGAGCCGTGATGTAGAACCACTCCTATTGCCACAATTCAGACACCTCTGGGATGGAACCTTTGGGCCACGGAGCTCCCGTCATCTTGCGTATTGAGGCACCTCCACACGCGGCATGCTCCCCCTCGACAAACTTCGGCTTCACTTCAAAGGTCTTGAGCCATAAGCCAAAGTGAGGGGTAACCCGGAGGAAGGCCTCACACCCGATAATAAATGTCGTGATATGAAGAAAGGAGTTCGGAGACAGATCATGAAAATCTAGCCCGTAGTAAAACATCAAACCCCTCACGAAAGGATCCAGGGCAAGGCCTAGGCCTCGGAGGAAGTGGGAAACGAACACGACGTTCTCGTTAGATTCGGGGGTGGGGACAGCCTGCCCTCAGGGAGGCAGCCGATGCAAAATCTCGACGGTCAGATATCTGGCCTCCCTCAACTTCTTGATGTCTTCTTCCGTGACGGTGGAAGGCATCCATCGGCCTTGAAGGCTAGATCCGGACATGACTGAAGGTTCGGGGCGCCTGACCTGAACTTCGGGCGTTTAAGCTTGAGGTGGGGGGAAGGATTCGATTGAGCACGGGAGGGAAAAATAAAAGCCTTGTACCCTTTAGAAAGAGGGTGAATATCAAGCGTCCTCTCCGTGTCCGTTTGGACTTGCCTACAATCTAGGAGTCCTAGAAGCGGTTGGGTTACCCACGCCCGTATTGATGAGAATCCCGGAATAAGGGGGACAAGATCTCTGCTTTAGCAAGACATGCCAAGGAAACTGCCTCGCATAACGTGCTGAGATGGGACAGTAAAACTGTTCGAATAAAAGCTTGGCCGTGGTGTGATGTCACACTACGGAATACATCAGGAGATTAGATTTGTGTAAATATTATTCTCTCTATGGCAATATGTGGAAACTTATTTTTCAGAGCCGGACACTATCTTTGTGTTCAAAATCTTCTATGAAGTACTTGGAGGAGAACCCGCCTTGCAATGCCGAAGACAATATGCGCGCCGGACTCGTCGTAATTAAAGCCTGGTTCAGGGGCTACTGAGGGAGTCCTGGATTAGGGGGTGTCCGGATGGCCGAACTATACCTTCAGCCGGACTCCTGGACTATGAAGATACAAGATTGAAAACTCCGTCCCGCGTCCGGGAGGGACTTTCCTTGGTGTGGAAGGCAAGCTTGGCGATACGGATATGCAGATCTCCTACCATTGTAACCGACTCTATGTAACCCTAACCCTACCCGGTGTCTATATAAACCGGAGGGTTTTAGTCCGTAGGCGAACATACACATCAACAATCATACCATAGGCTAGCTTCTAGGGTTTAGCCTCCTCGTTCTCGTGGTAGATCTACTCTTGTACTACCCATATCATCAATATTAATCAAGCAGGACATAGGGTTTTACCTCCATCGAGAGGGCCTGAACCTAGGTAAAACTTCGTGTCCCCTGTCTCCTGCTACCATCCGGCCTAGACGCACAGTTCGGGACCCCCTACCCGAGATCCACCGGTTTTGACACTAACAGTCGCAGTATGCGGCGCCGGAGCATCCCGTGTCCTTCATTGATCAGCTGAAACAGCTGGTGGAGCTGCATAGGGTGGCCGAACTAGCCATTAAGGATTTGATAATCCGGCTATGGCCAGCCAAAGCTATGCCAAGCAGCTACTTCAGACTCGTGAGCCGGGTGGTGAACGCCTGTCCTCGGCTGGATGTTGTAAAGCGCTCGGCCTGTATTGAAGGTGCGCGCATGGCCTTCGCCCGTTGCAAGATGTGGTGGGAGAAGATGGACGCCGTCGAGGTGACCAGAGGGCCACCGGAGGGCAAGGAGCACTGTCGGTGTCAAAACCGGCGGATCACGGGTAGGGTGTCCCGAACTGTGCGTCTAGGCCGGATGGTAACAGGAGGCAGGGGACACCATGTTTTACCCAGGTTCGGGCCGTCTTGATGGAGGTAAAACCCTATGTCCTGCTTGATTAATATTGATGATATGGGTAGTACAAGAGTAGATCTACCATGAGATCGGAGAGGCTAAACCCTAGAAGCTAGCCTATGGTATGATTGTATGTTGTGGCTGTTGTCCCCTATGGACTAAAACCCTTCGGTTTATATAGACACCAGAGAGGGTTATGGTCACACAAGGTCGGTTACAAAGGAGGAGATATCCATATCCGTATTGCCTAGCTTGCCTTCCACGCCAAGTAGAGTCCCACCCGGACACGTGACGAAGTCTTCAATCTTGTATCTTCATAGTCTAACAGTCCGGCCAATGGAGATAGTCCGGCTGTCCGTAGACCCCCTAATCCAGGACTCCCTCAGTAGCCCCTGAACCAGGCTTCAATGACAATGAGTCCGGCGCGCAGTATCGTCTTTGGCATTGCAAGGCGGGTTCCTTCTCTGAATACATCACAGAAGAATTTGAATACGAGGATAGTGTCCGACCCTGCAAAATAAGTTCCACATACCACCGTAGAGAGAATAATATTTTCGCAAATCTAATTTGCTGACTTGTTTTTACAGTATGACGTTATGTCATGGCCTGGTGATTATTCGAACCGTTTCTTTTAACTAGCCCCGCAAATAACACGAGGCAGTTTTTTGACACGTCTTGTCAAAGCAGAGATTGTGTCCCCTTATCACGGGATTCTCATCAATACGGGCGTGCGTAACCCAACCGCGCCATTGATTACGGCGCTTGGGGCATAAGCGAGTTTTACCAGGCTAGTGGGGACGCTTAGTTTCGTCCGCCCATATAAAGGGATAAGGATTCACCTTTCTATCCACGCCTTCTTCCTCCTTTGCTCATCCGTTTTCGCACACTCGAGCTCTAGAACCCAAGTCTGCACTTCCCACCTCAACCTTCTCCAACCATGTCCAAAGCGGGAGGCAGGTGGATGCTCTCCTCCGTCACGGATGGAGACATCAAGAAGCTGCGCAGAGCCGGATACTTAGCCGCGAATATCGCGCATCGCCTGCCCACTGCAGGGCAGATCGTCCCTACCCCGGAACCTCGTGAGAGGGTAGTTTTCCTCCACCACTTCCTCCATGGACTGGGGTTTCCCCTCCATCCATTCGTCCGTGGTCTCATGTTCTACTATGGGCTGGACTTTCATGATCTGGCCCCGAACTTCGTCCTCAATATTTCGGTGTTCATCGTCGTGTGTGAGGCTTTCCTCCGCATCCGGCCCCACTTCGGCCTGTGATTAAAGACCTTCAATGTCAAGCCGAAGGTGGTACGAGGCCAACAAGCAGAATGCGGCGAAGCCATGGTGGGCAAGATGCCCAACGTTATATGGCTTGAAGGCTCCTTCGTGGGGACAATAAAGGGATGGCAATCGGCGTGGTTCTACATCACCGAGCCGCGCGACGCCAAATGGGGTGCAGCCCCCAAGTTTCGATCCGGATTCCCTACACGGCTCACTTCCTGGAAAGAGAAGGGCTTGTCGTGGGGTTCATCGGTGGAGCTGGATGGACTCCAGAAATGTATCCGGAGTATGGCGAGCAAGAAGCTCAAGCTTGTCAACATAGTCCAGGTTATGCTCATCCGCCGGATCCTCCTGTGTCAACAACGAGATTTTACCTTGTGGGAGTTCGACCCGGCCCGACACCAGACTCTGAGCGAGCTCTTTGATATGATGCATAAGGACGTCTGGAAGGTGCTGTTGAAGGGTGCCGAGGTCCCTCCGTCTCTCGCCAAGGACTGCGGACTAAGCGCGTTCGGTGAGTTCAGTACGTCTCGTAGGACATTTATTTTCCCTAGCTTAATTATGTGCGGGGTCTAATCTCCATGCCTTTGACAGGACTGGGTGGAGACGTCAGGGCAAATTAACTGTCCCGCCCCTTTGCCCGAAGATACTGCGGGCGCTCTCCTAACGGAGATGCTGGCTCCGGCACCTTACAAGGTGCCGGAGAAGACCAATAAGGCCAAGGGAACCCAAAAGAGTTCCCGGCGCTAGGTGTTATCGGACTCATCGTCCGATAACTCTGCGGCACACTCCTCCCCCGAAGACGAGGAGGAAGAAGAAGATGCTCCCCCTCTAGGCGGGGGAGACAAGAAAAGGAAGGTCGCCCAACCTGGGGAGGCCGACGGGTCCAAGAAGGGGAGAACTCCCCTTCCGGACTACTCTACCACCGCCGCCGACGGTGAAGATGAGTGGCTGCCCAGGGCCAAGCCCCTAGGGAAGTCGTAAGTATTCGGATACCATAATAACTCATAGCATTCCTTTGTCGCACTGCTTTCCCTAACGCTGAACATAATTATGTAGGCTGCCACGAGCCTGTATCAATGTATCATCCGACGGCTCCCTGGGCTCGTCGGACTAGGATAGAGATCCGGTCCCGACCGCCACCTACCCTCATCCTGCCGACAGCTCCGAGGTGCTGTCTCAAGAGGCACCGGATCGAGGGGAGACAGTCCCGGAGGCGCCTCAAGGCGACCTTCCGGACTCCAGGATCCGAGGGGACGGGGCCCCTGAGAGCTCCGAGTTCGACCCTTAGCCGAACACCGCGCCGGAACCTCCAGCAGTTCTAGGCTCGGGCAGGCGGCCTCCTTCTAAGAGGGGCAAGACGCCTGTGCCGGTGACCTCTGTCGATCCAGAGGCGCCGGACAATCTGCTGGAAGAGCTTCGCAACGCTTCCATCTACGAGGAGCACCGTACTGTTATGAGTGCGGTGGTCCAGAATGTTCAGTCCACCAAGAGCGGGTTGAGTGAAGCCTGTCCCAGCCTTCTAACAGGCTTTGAGGTAAGTGTTTTAAAATGTAGTAGAAATATTACCGCATAGACAGTAGCCCCTGATTCTTTGTTCGGTGTTCACAAAGAAAAGCCGAACAGAGGATCAAATAATATCACAGGAGTCTAATATAAGTGTGTCAATATGCATATGCAGGCTTCACTGCTGGCGTCCGCCGCACTGACTGCGGAGGTTGCCGTACTGAAGCAGGACCTCGAGGGGTCCAGAAAAGAACTCGGCCTTGCCAAGAGGCAGCTCGAGGAGAACAAGGGTAAGTAATACCCTGTCTATAGATATGTATATGTAAAAGAAGACGTGATTGCAAAATGACAGGATCATCGTATATTTGCCAGGGGCCACGACCGAGGTGGCGATCATGAAGCAAGTGCTAACCAAGGCCGAAGATAAAGCGGCCAAGGAGCGCACCGAGCAAGAGAAGCACGAGGCTCGGGTGGGCGAGGTGCAGCAAGAGCTCCAGACTCTCGTGGCGAAGCACGAGGCGTTGGAGCTTGACTCAAAGACGTGGCAGTCTGAGCTTGCCGCGGCCCTCGAGAGCGCAAAAAGTGCCAAGGCCGAAGCCCAAAATGCCCTCCAGGAGATCGACGCAATGAAAAAGATAGCGGTGGGTAAAGCTTTCTATATGCAAAGCAAGCATGTAAAAGTAAATTACCGATTACTTACCCGAATCCGGAGCTCTCTAGGAGCATTCGTAGATTTGCCCTGCAGCATGTCCGATGCCGCACAATTTTACTAGGCCGAGGATGGAAGCTCAATGGAGAAGCTGTTCTGGTCTCAATATGCTGAGGCCGCACACCCGGTGCCAATGAGCGACCATCTGAAGCAAATGGTCGAGCTACATAAGGCGGCCGATCGGGCCATGAAGAGCTTTATAGTCCGGCTGTGGCCTGGCGACGCCCTTCCGAACAGCTTCTTCGGCCTGGTGAGATGGCTTGTGGATGCCTGCCCATGGCTGGAGGTCGTCAAGCGATTTGTCGGCATTGAAGGTGCACGCCGGGCTTTCGCCCATGTGAAATTGCAATGGGTCAAGCTAGACGCCGTGAAGCTGATTAAGGAGGGGCCGCCGGAGGGCAAGGAGCACCGCCACCCCGAGATGTACTACGAGGTGTTCTGCCGGGTGCCCGTCTCATAGCGGAAGAGTGTTCAAAAGATGTAATATTTGAGTGAGACTTGCTCGTTTTATCCTGTATTTATGAAAACTTGTTTCATATGCGCTATGCAACGCTTGTTTGAATTTAAAATATTACCTTATGTTTGGTTGTTTATCCAATCTGAGAGATGGCTAGTCCTCGGCTTCTGCCCCCATGCCACGAGTGATGGGGTGTTCGGGATAAACCTGAGCACTCTTGTTCCCATGTTTGGGTCCTTCGAGGGAGGTGCCCAGCACAGTGAACAAGGCAACCGGACTAATAATGCTTTATCACTCTCACTTAGCCATAGAATTCTATAATTTTAAATTTCGGTCAAGCCCCTGGTATTTGGAAGGCCGAATTTGGGGAGCGATACACGCCTTTAAGCCGGACAGGGCCGGCCCCTCGCTCTAAGCGGCATAAGTCTTTAGGGACTCGAAAACCTCGCCGAACAGCGACCAGTCTCTCACCTTATCATGACAGTCAGTTTTAGCTTTCTCTACTGAGGTGCTGAACCCAGCAGAAGCGGGGCACAATCGTAGTAGTTCTCCTAGTGCTACCTTAGCGATAGAGCGGAACGTAAGGTACCAAAACATAGGAGCCGGGCAAACCCAACATTTGACCAAAGACATGATTCGCAGCTGATGCATATAATGCTATAAGTTCGGGGTGCCGCACTTGTGAAAGTGTTCGGACTTTTCGCACCGTATTGTGGGGTATGTAAGCCCCTGGTGTATTGGCCGTACCAAAGTGTACGGTTGCAAGGCGTCATTAATGAACACACACACACACACACATATATATATATATATAACAAGAATGCAATAATAGTCGTAACGACATGCATTGTTTATTCAAAAAATTGCGTTAAAGCTGAGTGATACAGATAGTGTGATAAGCAAAGAGTAGGACAATGTCCCTTCCAAAGGCGAGCTGAGGAATGATATTAAATCGAATATTTCGCTCGTTACTATAATCCACCTGGGAATTCCGTGGTATGACATAGTTGTCTGCCTCCTTGGTTCCTACATCATGTGTTCGGCAATAGTGCTGCCGGACAGTGTTTCCAGAGATTAAGGTCCTGAAAAAAGAAGAAAAATAACCAAACGGGAAGCCCCTAGTGCAGTTTAAGCCGCGTCTTGGGGCGTGCCGCAGTTGTGCCCCCTCCCCACATGTGCCCATGGTATTTTCAATGCGTAATTGTGTACGCGCGGCACGAGTTTCGCCGTTGGGCTGGGATTGGGGTGGCCACCGTATTGCTACGCGAGCTCAAATCACGCCAGGCGATCTATTAGCCGATTGCTCCGAGCGCGCTTGAAGGTGTCCGGGCTTCTGCTGCGAGGGCCGCGGTGTGCTCCTCTGTTCCGAGAGAGCACTCTGTGTTTCCATTGACTGTAATAACTCCGCGAGGTCTTGGCATCTTGAGCTTCAGGTATGCATAATGTGGTACCACATTGAATCTAGCAAATGCGGTTCGCCCGAGCAGCGCGTGATAACCACTGCGGAACGAGACTATATCGAAGATTAACTCTTCACTTCGGAAGTTATCCGGCGATCCGAAGACCACTTCCAGTGTAATTGAGCCTGTGCAATGGGCCTCCACACCTGGAATGACGCCTTTAAAGGTCGTTTTTGTGGGTTTGATCCTTGAGGGGTCTATACCCATTTTGCACACTGTGTCCTGATAAAGCAGGTTCAGCCTGCTGCTGCCATCCATAAGGACTCGAGTGACGGATACTAGTGGGGTGGTCCCTGCGATCGAAGGTGATCGGACAGGAGGACCAAGGGTTGAACTTTGGGGCGACTGGCTCCAACGCATATACGTCCCTGAGCGCACGCTTCCGCTCCCTCTTGGGGATGTGGGTTGCATATATCATGTTCACCGTCCGCACTTGCGGGGGAAACCTCCTCTGTCCACTGGTGTGTGGCTGCCGGGGCTCCTCCTCGTCATCGCTATGCAGCCCCTTGTCCTTGTTTTCAGCAATTAAATTGCCGGCCTGCTTGACCACCCAACAATCCCTGTTGGTGTGATTGGCTGGCTTGTCTGGGGTGCCATGTATTTGACACGAGCGATCGAGTATACGGTCCAAGCTAGACGGACCCGGGGTACTTTGTTTGAATGGCTTTTTCCGCTGACCAGGTTTAGAGCCTTTGAATCCGGCATTGACTGTCGTATCCCGGTATTTTCACTGTTAATGCGACGCTTATGTTTGCTGCAACGTGACCTTCTATTGCCGTCCTTGGTATCCGAGGTACCATGGTTCTTTGATATGTTATTACTGCGAGCCAGCCAGCTGTCTTCTCCCGCACAAAAGCGGGTAATGAGTATCGTGAGGGCTGCCATAGATTTCGGCTTTTCCTGACCAAGTTGCCGGGCTAGCCACTCGTTTCGGATGTTGTGTCTGAAAGCCGCTAAGGCCTCTGCATCCGGACAGTCGATGATTTGATTTTTCTTTGTAAGGAACCGAGTCTAGAATTGCCTGGCCGACTCTTTTGGCTGCTGAATTATGTGGCTCAAGTCATCGGCGTGTGGTGGTCACACATAGGTGCCCTGAAAGTTGTCGAGGATTGCAGCTTCCAGATCTTCCCAACAGGTAATGGAGTCCGATGGCAAGCTGTTAAGCCAATGCCGCGCTGGTCCTTTGAGCTTTAGTGGGAGGTATTTGATGGCATGTAAGTCATCACCGCGGGCCATGTGGATGTGGAGGAGGAAATCCTCGATCCATACTGTGGGATTTGTTGTGCCGTTGTATGATTCAATATTTACAGGTTTGAAACCTTCTGGGAATTGATGATCCATTACTTCGTCTGTGAAGCATAAGGGGTGTGCGGCGCCTCCGTATTGGGGTATATCGCGACACAGCTCGAATGGGTCTTGCCCGCTGTGTTCGACCCGGCCGGATGT
Organism: Triticum aestivum; assembly: GCF_018294505.1. Lineage (NCBI taxonomy): Eukaryota > Viridiplantae > Streptophyta > Magnoliopsida > Poales > Poaceae > Triticum > Triticum aestivum. Next base: position 666,839,124 of record NC_057806.1, read on the forward strand.
ACTTTTACTGTATCCGGCATAACGTTTATCGTCTCGCAGAGTGGTGCGCCCTCATGATCCGTAGATCGATCTCACATGCTTTGCTTTGTCCTCCAATATGTCTCGCAGGTCTGGCGTATCTCCCCATGCCTTTTTATTTGAATGGCGTCGGGGTGGAGGCGGAGTTTTTGGCTGGAATGCCTCTCTATCGCGGCCACGAGGTGGCCAATCAGCCGTAACATACGCTTCTTCCTCTAGTCGGGGTAGTAACCTGCACTTTGGGTAATTCTTGGAGGGGCGCTCGAGTTTATATTCCTCGGCCGCGAGGACTTCAGTCCATCTGTCAGCTAGCAGATCTTGATAAGCTTGAAGTTGCTGCTGCTTTTTCTTCAGGCTGTTTGTCGTGGCCATAAGCCGGCGCTTGAAGCGCTCTTGTTCGACGGGATCCTCTGGTGCGGCGAATTCATCGTCGCCGAGGCTTGCCTCGCCTTCGGAGGGGGGCATATAATTGTCATCCTCCTCCTCTCCGTCTGCCGCTCTCTCAGGAGAGCTGGCTCCTCCATCCTCCTGCTCTAAATATTGCTGGAGGGGATTGTTGTTGTCTTCGGTACTATCCGGAGTGTTATTATCTCCTATGTCGGTATCACCACTTTTGCTTTGGCGGGACTTAGAGCGGCGCCGCTGACGTCGGCGCTTGGGTTGCTTCTTGGAGGGGTCATCCTCCGCTATCTCGTCGCCATTGCCTTCTTTGGGTGTATCCACCATGTATATGTCATATGACGAGGTGGCTTTCCAGTGCCCTATAGGTGCTGGTTCATGTTCGTCTCCTACATCGTCGTCCATACCGTCGATGTCTTCGGAGTCGAAGTCGAGCATGTCGGTTAAATCATCGACAGTGACTATGAAGTGGGTGCTGGGTGGGCGTCGAATTTCTTCGTCGTCCGCATCCCCATCCTGTTGGCCATAGTCCGGCTAGGGCTCTCCAAACAAAGAGAGAGACCTTAGTGAATTCAGAATGTCGCCGAAGGGCGAGTGCTGAAAGATATCCACGGCGGTGAATTCCATGATCAGCGCCCAATCGGATTCGATTGGCAGGGGCACGGGCGGTTCGGAGTCCGGAAAAGAGTCTAACACCTTGGAGTCACGGGCTTCGTAGAGGATTGGGCTGGTGTTTGGCTCGATCGCCGTTGAGACTGCAGCCCCTGAGGCGGTGTCTAGCCACCCATCCTCGATTGGTGCAGTTGGCTCCGAGCTAAGGGTCAGAGCTGATGCGGGCACGACCTCTAGGGTACTGTTCGGCGGCAGAGCTAGGTCGTACCCATCGTGACAATGCGGCACGCTCGGCTGTGGCTCGAATCCGTCGAAGATCAAGTCTCCGTGTATGTTGGCCGTGTAGTTCAAACTTCCAAACCTGACCTGGTGGCCAGGGGCGTAGCTTTCAATCTGCTCCAGGTGGCCAAGCGAATTAGCCCGCAGTGCAAAGCCGTTGAACATGAAGATCTGTCCGGGGAGAAAGGTCTCACCCTAGACCGCATCGTTGTTGATGATCGGAGGAGCCATCGGGCCTAAAGGTGACGACACAGAGGAACTCTCACTGAAAGCACCAATGTCGGTGTTAAAACCGGCGAATCTCGGGTAGGGGGCCCCGAACTGTGCGTCTAGGCCGGATGGTAACAGGAGGCAGGGGACACAATGTTTTACCCAAGTTCGGGCCCTCTTGATGGAGGTAAAACCCTATGTCCTGCTTGATTAATATTGATGATATGGGTAGTACAAGAGTAGATCTACCATGAGATCGGAGAGGCTCAACCCTAGAAGCTAGCCTATGGTATGATTGTATGTTCTGGTTGTTGTCCCCTACGGACTAAAACCCTTCGGTTTATATAGACACCGGAGAGGGTTAGGGTTACACAAGGTCGGTTACAAAGGAGGAGATATCCATATCCGTATTGCCTAGCTTGCCTTCCACGCCAAGTAGAGTCCCACCCGGACACGAGACGATGTCTTCAATCTTGTATCTTCATAGTCTAACAGTCCGGCCAATGGAGATAGTCCGGCTATCCGGAGACCCCCTAATCCAGGACTCCCTCAAGCACCATACACCGGAACGGTATTTTGCGGATGTCCTGGAGGGGTCTCGCCTTGTGGCACGACAATGTTCACAGGACATTGTGTTTGAATGAGTGTATTCATGTTGCCTTTGCCTTGTATTATGAGAAACAAAGCCTTTTTCGTTAATGCAATTTTGTTATGCTTTGATTGTTTCCTCCTGTGCGGCCGTGTTATATGTAATATGAGGGTTGGCCATTCGTCGGCTTCTGCCCTCACCTAGATAGTACGGAGGTGTTCGGGATGGAATCTAAACAATCTTGATCCAATTACATGGTCCTTGAAGGAGTTGTTTAGCGCATCGAACAAGGCAATCAGACTATACGGCTTAAACGCCCTCACTTAGCCATAGGAGTTTTATAATAAAGTATGGGTGCAGCCCCTGGTTTGACCCAGGGTGCTGTCATCATCTGATCTGGAAGTACCGATCTCTCGCATAATGCGGATAAAATCTCCAACGATTTGTAACCCTCGAGTAGCTGGCCAGCTCTCGCCATATCATGACAGTCAGTTTTCGCCTTTCTCTTCTGAGGTGCTCGTCCGGTCCAAGGCAGGGCACAATCGTAGTAGTTCTCCCTTTACTACCCTAGCCGATGGAGCGGAATGTAGGGTAGCAAGCACAGGAGCCGGGCAACCCAACTATTGACCGAAGACATGATTCGGAGCCAATGCATATAATGCTAAATTCGGGGTGCCGAACTTATATTTAAGAAGTGTTCGGAGTGTGCTGCCGTATTGTGGGGCGATAGGTAGCCCTTGGCGAATATGAAATGTAAAAGAGTGTCGATGCAGCAGATAGGCAGATCGAAATAAAACGAAGTAAGAAGTGAAAAACACAGAGACTGGGCCACGAACCATTTTTATTATAACTGGATGGATACGTCAAGGCGTATCTTGTACAGATGGTGCTAGAAGTATGCGGCCATTTAACGTGCTGGAACCGGTATGGCGCAGCGTGCGGGTCCTGAGAAAGAAGTGTGAATACCATCCAGAAGAACGTATAAAGGTTACCCTACACACCTGTGTTGCTTGCCTCCGTTGTGTTCCAGTCCTTCTAGAGGACATGATATCTGGCCTACGAAAAAAGATGCCAGTAATGAGAAAAATAAGTAAAGTATGTTTGTACGGGGTCGGTTTTGCCGAATTGTAGCCCCCGGGTTATATCGTGCCTCCATCGATGTCCATGGAATTTTGAGTGCGTAATTGTGTACGTGTGGTACGAATGCCACTACCTCATTGGGGCTGAGACGGAGGCCGAATTGCTAGTCGAGCTCTTGACGAGACGCGTTGTCCTGTTGCAGTGTTGTCTGGACCCTCTTGATGGTGTCCAGGGGCTCGGCAGCTGGATTACAATGCTGCTTGAGAAGACCGCTCTGTATTTCTGCTGGCAGGGCGGTGGTTTGCTCCTCTGTTCGGAGGGAGCGTTCCGTATTGCCATTGACTGTTATGATGCCGCGTGGACCGGGCATCTTGAGCTTGAGATAAGCATACTGTGGCACTTTGTTAAATCTAGCAAACGCGGTTCGTTTGAGTAGTGTGTGGTAGCCGCTGCGGAAGGGGACGATATCGAAGATTAACTCTTCGCATCGGAAGTTGTCCGGAGAACCGAAGACTACCTCCAGGGTGATGGAGCCCGTACAGCAAGCCTCTACACCTGGTATGACTCCTTTAAAGGTAGTCTTTGTTGGTTTGATTCTTGAGGGATTAATGCCCATCTTTCATATTGTATCCTGGTACAGCAGATTGAGGCTGCTTCCACCATCCATCAGGACTCGTGTGAGGTGGAATCCGTTGATGATTGGGTCAAGGACCAGTGCGGTCGAACCGCCATGGCGGATACTAGTCGGATGATCACATGAATCGAAGGTGATCGGAAATGATGACCATGGATTGAACTTGGGGGCGACTGGCTCTACCGTGTAGACGTCCCTTAGTGCTCGTTTGCGCTCCTTTCTCGGGATGTGCGTGGCATATATCATATTTACCATTTTGACATGGGGGGGGGGGGGCTTTCTTCTGTCCCCCGGTGTTCGGCTGCCGGGGCTCTTCATCATCGTCCTCACTTTGTGATCCCTTTTCTTTGTTTTCGGCATTTAACTTTCCAGCCTGCTTGAAGACCCAACAATCCCTGTTGGTATGATTGGCTTGCTTATCCGGGGTGCCGTGAATTTGGCACAGACGGTCGAGTATGCGGTCCAGGATGGAAGGTCCTTTGTTATTTCTTTTGTAGGGCTTCTTCTGTTGGTCGGACTTGGAGCCACTGAATCCGGCGTTAACTGTGGTGTCCTCGGTGTTGGCGCCATTGCTTTGGCATTTGTGTCTATTGCACCAGAGCTTGCCGGTGCTGTTCTTGGCCTCCGTGGGGCCTGCCTCGTTGACTGTGTTTTTGCTACGAGCCAGCCAACTGTCCTTGCCTGCGCAAAAGCAGGTCATGAGTGCCCTAAGGGCTGCCATTGACTTCGGTTTTTCTTGTCCGAGGTGGCATGCTAGCCCTTCGTCACGGATGCTGTGTTTGAAGGCTGCTAGGGCTTCGGCATCCGGACAGTCAACGATCTGGTTCTTCTTGGTTAGGAACCTACTCCAGAATTTTCTTGTTGATTCTCCAGGTTGTTGAACTATGTGGCTTAGGTCATTGGCGTATGGTGGCCGGACATAAGTTCCTTGGAAGTTGTCAAGGAAAGCCTCTTCCAAGTCTTCCCAGCTGCCGATGGAGTTCTCAGGCAGGCTATTTAACCAGTGCCGAGCTGGTCCTTTGAGCTTTAATGGGAGGTATTTGATGGCGTTGAGGTCGTTTCCTCGGGCCATGTGGATGTGGAGGATGAAATCCTCAATCCATACTGCAGGATCGATTGTGCCATCGTATGATTCGATATTGACGGGCTTGAACCCCTCGGGGAATTCATGATCCAATACTTCATCTGTGAAGCAGAGCGGGTGTGCGGCGCCTCTATATCGGGTCGCATCATGGTGGAGCTCTGAAGGAGTCCGTCTGCGGCATTCGGTTCGAGCGTGGTTAGGTTTGTCACGTCCGAATACGTAGCCGTCCTTGCGCCTCGAGGCACGTCCTCATGATCCGTAGATCGATCTTGTGTGCCCTGCTTTACTATCCAGGGTCTGTCGGAGGTCGTATGTATGAATTCACACTCTTCCGGCCCTATTTTGATGGGGTGGTGGGGCGGTCTGCTATTCGGCCTGAGTTGCCGCTTTATCTCGACGGCGGGGTGGCCGTTCCGCCGCCCTGTCCCGACCACGTAGTGGTCGATCCGCATTGCGCGAGGAAGATATATGCTCCGGCGCTTCCTCGTCGAATTGAGGTAGCAGTTTGCGTTTCGGGTAGCTCTTGGCTGGGCGGTTGAGGCCATATTCCTCGGCTGTCAGGACATCAGTCCACCTGTCGACGAGCAGGTTTTGTTCAGTTGAAGCTTAAAGCGCTCCTGCTCAAGAGGATCATCAGGCACGATGAAGTCTTTGTTGCCGAGGCTTGTATCCTCCTCGGAGGGCGGATGGTAACTATCATCCTCTGGGTCATCTTCTATGGCCTGTTAGTCAGTGTTGTTTTGCCTGCTGTCGTGTTCCTGTTTGGATGTAGCCCCACCAGGGTCTTTGCTGTTTTCGGCGTCGTCCGGAGTACTATTTTCTCCAGTGCCAGTGTTGCCGTCCTTTGAGCGATGGGGCTTAGGGCGGTGTTTGGGCCGCCGTCACTTGGACTGTGTCTCGGAGGTTTTGTTCGTATCTGCTCTTCTTTGTCGTCGCTATATCCCTTAGGTGTATCAACCATGTACACGTCGTATGAAGAGGTGGCCGTCCAGCGTCCAGTGAATGGCGGGTCTTGGCCTGGATCCTTGTCGGTATTGTCGTCCATACCGTCGATGTCTCCGGAGCCATAGTCAAGTATGTCAGTTAAGTCATCGACGGTGGCTATGAAGTGGGTGGCGGGTGGGAAGCGATATTCCTCATCATCCGTCTCTAGCTCGAATCATACATAGTACGGTTGTGAGTCCTTTTCCAAGGACAAATTCTTTAAAGATTTCAGCACATCACCCAAAGGTGAGTGTTGGAACACGTCAGCGGCGCTGAGGGAGTCCTGGATTAGGGGGTCTCCGGACAGCCCGACTATATCCTTTGGCCGGACTATTGGACTATGAAGATACAAGATTGAAGACTTCGTCCCGTGTCCGGATGGGACTTTCCTTGGCGTGGAAGGCAAGCTTGGCAATACGGATATGTAGATCTCCTCCCTTGTAACCGACTCTATGTAACCCTAGCCCCCTCCGGTGTCTATATAAACCGGAGGGTTTAGTCCGTAGGACAACATACAATCATACCATAGGCTAGCTTCTAGGGTTTAGCCTCTACGATCTCGTGGTGGATCAACTCTTGTAATACTCATATCATCAATATCAAGCAGGCAGGATGTAGGGTATTACCTCCATCAAGAGGGCCCGAACCTGGGTAAACATCATGTCCCCTGCCTCTTGTTACCATCCGCCTCAGACGCACAGTTCGGGACCCCCTACCCGAGATCCGCCGGTTTTGACACTGACATTGGTGCTTTCATTGAGAGTTCCACTGTGCCGTCATCATAAGGCTCAATGGCCCCTTCGATCATCGATAACGACGCGGTCCAGGGTGAGGTTTCCCTCCCTGGACAGATCTTTGTATTCGGCGGCTTCGCACTACGGGCCAATTCGCTCGGCCATCTGGAGCAGATCGAGAGCTACACCCCTGGCCATCAAGTCAGGTTCGGAAACTTAAACTACACTGCCGACATCCACGGAGACTTTATCTTCGATGGATTCGAGCCCATGTCAGGTGCGCCGCACAATCACGACAAGCATGACATAACTCTGCCGTCAGACAGTGTTCGGGAGGTCGCATCTGCAACTACTCCAGCCTTCAATCCGGAGCGAATTTCGCCATCCGACGATGGAGGAATGGACCCCGCCAAGGAGACCGCACTCTTAGTGGTGATGGAGCCGGATACTAACTTCACCCCTTACGAGAGCCGTGTTGCCGAACCATTGGATTCATCTCCAGCCACGGACTCCGAGCCGCCTGCATCCGTGCCTATCGAATCCGATTGGGCGCCGATCATGGAGTCCACCTCCGTGGATATATTTCAGCACTCGCCTTTCGGCGATGTGCTAAATTCATTAAAGTCTCTCTCCTTGTCAAGAGAACCTTGGCCGAACTATGTCCGGCTAGAATGGGATGTGGACGATGAAGAAATTCGCTGCCCACCCACCACCCACTTAGTAGCCTCTGTCGACGATTTAACCGACACACTCGATTTCGACTCCACAGACATCAACGGCATGGACGACGTTGCAGGAGAGGAACAGGAACTAGTGCCCACAGGGCACTGGACAACCACTTCATCACATGACATATACATGGCGGATACACCCAAAGAAAACGATGACGAGGAACAGGAGGAGACAGCGGAGGACGACCCCTCTAAGAAGCAAACAAAGCATCGGCGTAGGCGCCGCTCCAAATCCCGCCTCGGAAAAAACAGCAATAACAGCACAAGAGAGAATAACACTCCAGTTGACTCCAGAGGAAACGATGACCACATTGCCCCGGTGGCAGAGCACGATGAAGCTGCAAACGGCGGACATAGTACGGATCCGACGTCCAAACACGGTGATGCCAAGGATAAACATCATCAAACGCCCTCTGGGGAGGAAAACAGTCCGGACGAAGATGCACACATCATCCCGGAAATGAACTTGGAGCAAGAGAACCTCCGCAGAAGGGTTATTGCCACAGCGAGGAGTCTGAAGACCAGAAGCAAAGGCTTAAGGCCGAACAGAATACGCTCAAAAGCAGGCGGAACAAAGTGCTCGGCAAGGAAGAAAAGTATGGTGGAGGTTACCACACAAATAGCTATCCAAAGCGTAAGTTATTACCCGAATTCAACGATGAGTCCTTACAGCCGAAAAATAAAACGGCCAACCGGCCGGATCAACCATCGTGTGACCGCGATAGAGCGGCTAACAAGGTTGCACATAAGCCAACACACGATCTACGTGAGGACTTGCGCCAAAAATCCAGTATGACCAGAGCCATCTATGGATCTAGGAAGCGCGCTCCGGCACAAAATAAAAATCGAATACTACAACCGTCCGAATGCCATGATACATCCAAATACAGGGGTGCCGCACACCCCCTATGTTTCACCGATGAGGTGCTGGATCACGAATTCCCAGAAGGATTCAAACCAGTGAACATAGAGGCATACGACGGGACCACGGACCCTGGGGTATGGATTGAGGATTTTATCCTCCATATCCATATGGCCCATAGAGACGATCTCCATGCCATGAAGTACTTGCCCCTCAAGCTTAAAGGACCAGCTCGGCACTGGCTGAAAAGCCTCCCCGAAAATTCAATTGGAAGTTGGGAGGAGCTCGAGGATGCTTTTCAGGCTAATTTTCAAGGGACCTATGTCCGACCTCCGGATGCAGACGATTTAAGTCATATAATTCAACAACCCGGAGAGTCAGCCCGAAAGCTTTGGAACAGGTTTCTCACTAAGAGAACCAAATCGTCGACTATCCGGACGCCGAAGCCTTAGCAGGTTTCAAGCACAGCGTCCGAGACGAATGGCTCGTTAGACACCTCGTCCAAGAAATACCGAGAACAATGGCAGCCCTGACAAGCCTCATGACCCTCTTTTGCGAGGGCGAAGATAGCTGGTTAGCCCATAGTAGCACCAGCGACCCAAGCACATCCGAAGTCAGGGATGGCAATGGAAAACCACGACGCAGTAAAAACAAGCATCAAAATAAAGAATACAACCCAGATAATACGACGATCAACGCCGGGTTCAGGGGCTCTTCACCAGGTCAGCAGAAAAAGCCTTTCAAAGGCAGCAGAGATGGACCGTCTAGGCTAAACAAGATTCTCGACAAACTATGTCAGATTCATGGCACCCCCGACAAGCCTGCAAATCACACCCACAGAGAATGCTGGGTCTTCAAGCAGGCCGGTAAGCTAAATGCCGAACACAAGGGGGGGAGACACCAAGCGAAGACGAGGATGAACCTCGCCAGCAAAGCACTGGAGGACAGAAAAAATTCCCACCAGAGGTTAAAATAGTAAACATGATCCATGTGACGAAGAGGAGAAGCATACATGAATTTCGAGACACACGCGCCATAGAGCCCGTCACCCCTAAGTTCAAATTCCCGCTCACTTTTGATCATGGGGATCATGCGACAAGCATCCGACATGAAGGCTTGGCTGCCTTGGTGCTAGACCCAATAATAAACGGATACCACCTCACACGAGTCCTTATGGACGGCGACAGTGGCCTAAATCTGATATATCAGGACACAGTCCGCAAAATGGGGATAGACCGCACAAAAATAAGCCACAATAATACTACCTTCAAGGGAGTAATACCAGGCCCAGAGGCCCGCTGTACGGGCTCTCTATTACTAGAGGTTGTATTCGGTTCTCCCGACAACTTCCGAAGAGAAAACTTAACTTTCTACATCGCTCCATTCCGAAGTGGCTATCAAGAACTACTCGGAAGAGCGGCTCTCGCTCGTTTTAATGCAGTACCGCATTACGCTTCTCTCAAGCTTAAGATGCCCAGTCCACGTGGCACCATCACAGTTAGTGGAAATATTGAGCGTTCTCTACGCGCGGAAGAATGTGCGGTGGCCTTAATAGCCGAGCACTAGACGGCCTCACCAACCAGAATAAATGACAGGTCGTCAAGACAACGGACACGGTTAGACGAGTCCGGCGCATCACTACATATACATGAGATCGGTTTGATGGTTAAACCCTCATCGACGGTACCAGGGGCTTCCTGCTTGTAATCAGGGCAAGTTCGGCTCAACTTGGCTTACCTTGAATTTCAATGGTTTATTGATAATAGCCAATTTTTTGGCACAACAACTTTCACCTAAGTTCTTCTTTTTTACAGATAACAATCGTGCTACACCCATCCAGGACACGGCACAATGGAGATACAGGCGCAGACGTGCAGCAGGGACCCGCTCAAAGGTTTCTTTTTAGATTAAGACCCTGCGTAAACCTTTTTTACTGTCTCTTGTTGTTCACATCCTCCGGATACTCAATACAACCGAGAAGGATGCTGACATTATTGGCATGTGGCCACGTCAGGACACTGCACGTACCTGGACACTCGGGGTTTATTATTAAGGGCATTGTTTAGCCCGACATATATTATAAAGACCGAATACCTTAGGGAGTGTTCGGCGTCGCGAGTTTGGCCTTATATGCATCAGCTCTGAATCATGTCTTTGGTCAAATGTTGGGTTTGCTCGACTCCCGTGTTTTGCTACCTTACGTTCCACCATATCGGCTAAGGTGGCACCGGGAGAACTACTGCGATTGTGCCCAGGTTCATCTGGATGAGCACCTCACTAGAGAAAGCCGAAAACTGACTGTCATGATAAAGCGCAAGACTATTCAACCACTTGATGACTTAGTGGAATCTTCGGGATTCCTCTGCATTAACGAGCCGTTTCCCGATCACGTATGTACGCGCCCCGTATTCGGACAAGCGCGGAAGTACCAGGGGCTATATAGTAGTCCCACCGTCAAACTCCAATGGCTAAGTGAAAGTGTTAAAGCAATATAGTCCGATTGCCTCGTTCGCTGCGCTACCACCTCCTTCATGGACCAAGACGTTGGATCAAGTGTGAATATGTGTTTTTTGTGAACACCCCCGCATTATATGCATGGGGGCTGAAGCCGACGACTGCAATCTTTCAGGTTATATACATATATACAAAAATGGCCGCACAGGACTTTCAGGCAAAAGTATAAACACAGCCTTTATAAATCAAATAAAACATTGTTTTTACAATGGGAATACATGTCACTAGAACATAATATTCTTCGAGCACTGAGCCTCTATCGAACGAGCGCCTTCAAGGACTTCTTCAAAGTAGTGCTCGGCAGCTACTCGGCCTACGGGCGAACCCTGTGTTGCAATAGTGGTGGCCTCCATCTCTGCCCAGTATGTCCTGACACGGGCAAGTGCCATCCGCGCACCCTCTATGCATGCCGACCTCTTCATAGCGTCGATGTGTGGCACAGCGCCAAGGAATTGTTGTACTAAACTAAAGTAACTATTCGGCCTTGGCCCTTCCGGCCACAGATGATTCACAACAGACCTCATGGCAAGTCTGGACAACCTATGGAGCTCGGCCTACTCGGCCATTCGCTCATTCAACAGTAGGACGCACTGGAGCAAGGAACTGTGACCAGAACTGCTTTTCCACTTCACGATCTTTTTGATCCTTGAAGTACTCGGCCGGATCAGCAGCACTTGCTGCCAAATCCACATATGTGTCTGCAGAACTCCATAGTTGATGAAGAGGGGCATACTCCGGATCTCCGAACTTCGTCCACAACAAAAAGGGCTTCCTAGCTATGATATCTCCAGCTTGACGCAGCTCCTCCTTTGCCGCTCTGGTTTTGGAGCGGGCTTCCTTGGCTGCTACCATGGCCTTCTCCAGGCCCGTCACCTTCGCTCGGCTTTCTTTTTCAAGAAGCTGGTATCGGTGGGCGGCATCTTTCAACTCAACGACCATCTTGGCCATTCTTTCTTTGCTTTGTCAATGCGCGGCCTTTTTGGCCCTCAGCTCTTCGACTGCCTTTAGAGAGGCTGCATTGCTATTCCTGGCTTGTTCCTTGGCTCGGGCAAGTTCCGCCCGAAGGGTCTCCACGGCGGCAGCTCCATCTGCAGTCAAAAACATATTAAACATACTGGCATGATGCTCCTCTTACTATGTGTTGATCGTCGGAGAAATCACATACCCTGTGCCTCGTCGAGCCACTTGTTGACAAGCATGATGTCGGCATCTGCCGCATCAAATCGCCGCTTTAGGTCGGCAAACTCATCAGTCCGGCTAGCCACCGGACCTTCAGCCACCTACACATGAAGGCGATCTGATTATTACCCGGGACTATGATCCTCTGTTTGCCGCCATTCTCGACGACAACCAGAGTCTCAGGGGCTACTATCTGCATAGGGCACACCTAACGTGTGTGGTACTGTCAAAAACATGCACTATTTCACGTACCTCAAAGCCTTTCAGCAGACTCATACAAGCTTCATGCAACCCGCTTTCGGCGGATGAAATCCTTTCAATCACCATACCCATTAGCGTACGATGTGCTTCCGAGATGGCCGCTTGCTCCAAAAGATCCTTCAGTGCGTCCGACCGCACACCGAACGGTTCCAAACTCTTTCTATTGCTCTCTTTTGGAGCCGAATAATGGGAACTTCGGGTGGCCAAAGGATTACCCTCTGACCTTGGCAGATCTGGAGAAACCCTCCGAGACGACACTTCAGGGGCGCCCGCCTCATGAGGCGGGGTGGCAGGGGGAGGTGTTTCGCTCTCCATCATCTCCGGAAGAAGATCCCCCAAAGACAAACTCTATCGAGAAGGGCTACGATCCGAACTGCAAGACATATGCTTCGGTTATTATCTTCAGAAGTAATGTAAGATATTTTTACTATTAAGTACTTTTTGTTTACTTACAGCTCGGTAGAGGGCTGATCCCCCTGCGGACACTGTGCGACAAGAGTACCCACCAAGGCAGGACCCTCTGGCGGAGATTTCTTCCCCCGTTTGGAAACCTTTGTTTCCGGGTCTACAGAGGTGGTCCTCTTCCTTCCTTGGGGAGAGGGAATTTCAGATTCTTCTCCCTGGTTATCCTCCTTTGCGGAGGCGCTAATTCCCCCGGTTTGGATGAATAATGAGTGAGGCCTGCGTTCAGCCTCTTTATTCCCCCCTTTATCTTCCTTTGAGGGCGCCTGATAAGGCTCCGGCTCAAGCATTCTGTCCAGTACTAGATTGGCCAAGCCTTTGGGAAGGGGGGTCGAACACCTGATCATCTTCGCCTTTGTTATCCAGTCCTGGTCAAAGAGCGACTTTTCATAATGATGTTATGATAAATAGAAAGACAGCGTGTTCGGCCATGGGATTACTTACTTGGGTATCGGGGCGATTACAGCTCAGACCCGCATCCTCGGTGGTGTCCGGACACTCTATTTGGGGTCCGAAGAACAATTTGTACATCTCTTCGAGCGTCATGCCGAGGAAGTGCTGAATAGTTCACGGTCCTTCTGGGTTGAATTCCCACATTCGGAGGGGTCGATGTTTACAAGGCTGGACTCGACGAACTAGCATGACTTGCATTACCACGACCAGGCTGACATCTCTCTCAAGGAGATCTCGGATGTAACTCTGCAATATCGGCACATCATTTACTGGCCCCCACTTAAGCCCCTTGCCGATCCATGACGTCAGTTGTGGTGGTGGGCCCGAGCGAAAGGCAGGGGCGGCTACCCACTTGGTACTTCGGGGAGCTGTGATATAAAACCACTCTCGCTGCCACAAACTAGACACCTCTGGGAAGGAACCCTCTGGCCATGGAGCATCAGCGCTTTTGCTTATTATGGCACCTCCGCACTCTGCGTGCCGCCCCTCGATCATCTTCGGCTTCACATTGAAAGTCTTGAGCCACAGGCCGAAGTGTGGGGTAATGCGGAGGAAGGCCTCACACAGGACGAGATGTGAAGGAGGGAATCCGGGGCCAGATCATGGAAATCCAGCCCATAATAGAACATGAGCCCCCTAATAAAGGGATCCAGAGCAAGGCCTAGCCCTTGAAGGAAGTGAGAGATGAACACCATACTCTCATTGGGTTTGGGAGTGGGGATGACCTGCCCTCGGGCAGGCAGCCTGTGCGAGATTTCGGTGGTCAGATACCTGGCCTCTCTCAGCTTCTTGATGTCCTCCTCTGTGACAGAGGAAGGCATCCACCGACCTTGGAGGTTGGATCCGGACATGGTTGAAGGTCCGAAGCGCCTGACCTGAGCTGTGGGTGTTGGAACTCGAGGTGGGGGAAGGATTCAATTGAGCACAAGAGGGAAAAAGGGACAGGCCTTGGCGTCTTTATAAAGAGGATGAATATCAAGCGTCCTCCTCGTGGCCGTTTGGGACTTTCCTAAAATCGAGGAGTCATACCAACGGGCATGATTGGGTTACCCACGCCCGTATTGATGAGAATCCCGTAATAAGGGGGACACAATCTCTGCTTTGGACAAGACGTGTCAGGGAAACCGCCTCGCAATATGTGCAGTGCTGGTTGAGAAAAATGGTTCGAATAAAGACCGGGCCATGACATGATGTCATGCTGTCAAAACGTGTGAGCAGATTAGATTTGTGGAAATATTACTCTCTCTACGGTCGTATGTGGAAGTTGTTTTGCAGAGCCGGACACTATCCTTGTGTTCGAAATCTTCTATGGAGTATTCAGAGGAGAAACCCGCCTTGCAATGCCGAAGACAAACTTGCGCATCGGACTCATCGTCATTGAAGCCTGGATCAGGGGCTACTGAGGGAGTCCTGGATTAGGGGGTCTTCGGACAGCCGGACTATATCCTTTGGCCGGACTGTTGGACTATGAAGATACAAGATTGAAGACTTCGTCCCGTGTCCGGATGGGACTTTCCTTGGCGTGGAAGGCAAGCTTGGCAATACGAATATGTAGATCTCCTCCCTTGTAACCGACTCTGTGTAACCCTAGCCCCCTCCGGTGTCTATATAAACCGGAGGGTTTAGTCCGTAAGACAACATACAATCATACCATAGGCTAGCTTCTAGGGTTTATCCTCTATGATCTCCTGGTGGATCAACTCTTGTAATACTCATATCATCAATATCAATCAAGCAGGACGTAGGGTATTACCTCCATCAAGAGGGCCCGAACCTGGGTAAACATCGTGTCCCCTGCCTCCTGTTACCATCCGCCTCAAACGCACAGTTCAGGACCCCCTACCCGAGATCCGCCGGTTTTGACACCGACAGGCGCTGAACTCAAGGATTGATAACCGATCTAGCTCGGTGTCCGCAGGTGTATACAGTCCAGAACTTGTAGCCGGAGACGAGTCCGGAGTTCCATTAAAGCGAATATGACAGGGCATCGAGTCCACATGCGGCTCCAACGCCGCGGACTCTAAGGCTTCGGATGGCTCGGTCTGCTTTGGATCTAAGGTCGTTGTAGCCGCAGGAACCATCTCCTAGGTGTGATCCGATGATAGATTTAAGTCACGTTCATCGGGATGAGGGGGAGCTATCGCTGTGGGCTCTAGTCCTTTGAAGATCAAGTCTCCACGGATATCTGTGACGTAGTTCAAGCTTCCGAATCTGACCTGATGGCCGGGGGCGTAGCTATCGATCTGCTCCAGATGGCCAAGCGAGTCGGCCCGTAGTACGAAGCTGCCGAATACAAAGATCTGTCTGGGGAGGAAGGTTCCTCTTTGGACAACATCATTATTGAGGATTGAAGAGGCCATCGAGCCTTTTGTCGATGACATAGTGGAAATCTCAATGAAAGCACCAATGTCGGTGTCAAAATCGGCGGATCCCGGGTAGGGGGTCCCGAACTGTGCGTCTTGGATCGATGGTAACGGGAGACGGGGGACACGATGTTTACCCAGGTTCGGGCCCTCTATATGGAGGTAATACCCTACTTCCTGCTTGATTGATCTTAATGAATATGAGTGTTACAAGAGTTGATCTACCACGAGATCGTAATGGCTAAACCCTAGAAGTCTAGCCTATGGATATGGTAATGAGTATATGTCGTGTTGTTTCCGGACTATCCCGTTCGGTTTATATAGACACCGAGGGGATCTAGGGTTTACATGGGGTCGGTTGCATAAGAAGGGGTCTTCGGTCGCCAATCTTGCCTTCCACGCCAAGTAGAGTCCAATCCGGACACGGTGCAGTCTTCGGTCTTCATGTCTTCACGGCCCATGGATAACAGGACGGACGTCCGAGGACCCCTTAGTCCAGGACTCCCTCAATGGTCATCACCGGGAAGTATCCCAATTACTGACACACTGGGTTTATAGATCATAACACGTAATATGTGAATATGACTTGCAAGATCGGATCTAGAACATAGATATAATGCTGAAAATATAAATGGTTCATATCTGAAATCATGGCACCCGGGCCCAAAGTGACAAGCATTAAGCATGGCAAAGTCATATTAACATCAATCTCAGAACATAATGCATACTAGGGGTCAAGCCCTAACAAAACTAACTCGATTACATGCTGAATCTCATCCAACTCCTCATCGACCAACAAGCCTATGAAGGAATTACTCACTCTCGGTTGGGAGTATCATGGAATTGGCGATGAAGGAGGGTTGGTGATGACGAAGATCGAAGACCCCCCCCCCTCTCCGGAGCCCCGAACGGACTCCAGATCTGGCCTCCCAATGAAGAACAGGAGGTGGCGGTGGCTCCATATTGTGAAACGCAATGAAACTTACTCCTCGATTTTTCTCTCCAAATATGGGTATTTAAGGAGTTGGAATTTGGGTCTGCGGGGCCACCAGGTGGGCACAACCCACCTGGGTGCGCCTGGAGGGGTGGCGCACCCTGGTGGCTTGTGCTCAACCAGGGGCCCCCCTCCGGTGGTTCTTGGCTCCAGTATTTTTTATATATTCTGAAATAATTTTCCAAAAAGTTTTGTTCCAATCCGAGAACTTTTATTTCTGCACAAAAGCAACACCATGGTAGTTCTGCTTAAAACAGCGTCAGTCCAGGTTAGTTTCATTCAAATCATGCAAATTAGAGACCAAAACAAGAGGAAGAGTGTTAGGAAAACAAGATACGATAGAGACGTATCAACTCCCCCAAGCTTAAACCTTTGCTTGTCCTCAAGCAATTCAGTTGATAAACTAAAAGTGAAAAAGAAAAACTTTTACAAACTCTTTTGCTCTTATTTACATAAATAAGCTTAAGTAGAACCCAGGTTTTCAGTAAAGATCATGACTAACCATATCAGCAATAACTCTTCAAAATTATATTAACTCATATCAATGGCATAATCAACTAGTGAGCAATAATAAGATATCTCAAATGCTAACATTTTGTCAGAACAATCATGATATAATATGACAAAAGTGGTATCTCGCTAGCCCTTTCTGAGACCGCAAAACATAAATGCAAAGCACCTCCAAAGTTCAAGCAGTGACTAAACATTGTAATTCCTGGTAGAAAAGATCCAGCCATGATGTCCAACATTTACTATACACAATGCATAAGGATGACAATAGTGCTCTCAGATCTGGCACTTATTTGAGTAGGTGATGACTCAACGTAAAATTAAATTGATAGTCTCTTCGCATAGGGAAGCAAGGATTTGTGGAGGTGCCAAAGCTCAAAGTTTTAAAAACAGAGATAAATGAAATTTTGGGAAATGCACCCTTCCTTTTTTACTTCACAACCTAAAGTTATGAATATCTTCCATGCTAAACACATTAGTGGCAGTTCGCAACGATAAAAGTAAAGGTTTACTCCCCCTCCACCAACAAACACACTCCACGGGTACCGTCTACCAACAACAATCCCGGGGGAGTTTTTTTTAATTATTTGCAATTTTTGAATCTAGGACTGGGAATCCCTAATACCACCCCTCTCGTGCAAGGATGAGTGAGTAAACACTCGTCGTGAGAATAACCTGCTTAGCATGGAAGATACCGACTACCCCTTGTCACTCCATGAACAATCGAGGCACACAGAAACAGATGTTTATTTGAAGTTTTTAGAGGTGGCATAAGAAAAATTACTTAGGACGGCAGGGTAATACCGCATATAGGTAGATATGGTGGACTCATCTTAATAACTTTGGTTTAAGGGTTTTGACGCACAAGCAGTATTCCCGGTTAGTACAAGTGAAGGCTAGGAAATAGGGCGAGAAGCGGCCAACTAGAGAGCGAAAACGGTCATGAACATGCATTATGAATAATGAACATTGGATACTAGCATGAGTAGGATATGGACACCATGAACATAAATATCGTAGAGGCTATGTTGGTTTTGATTCAACTACATGCTTGAACATATGCCAAGTCAAGCCACTTGAAACATTCATAGGAGTATACCATATCATCATACCACATCACAATCATTTCAACGCAATGTTAACATCCAAGATAAAATCATTATCCACTCCTAGCTACTTAAGCATGGCATGAGAAACTATAATCTCCAATTGTCATTGCAAACATGTTTGATCATAATAAGTTGAATCATCGATACTAGGTTAAACATATTTACAAAAATAGAAGAAGTTGATTTCATACCTGTTTCTCTCTGCCACAACCAGTTCATCAAACATCGTCATTATTGCCTTTCACTTGCACGTCCAAATGATATGAAAATAATAATAGTCCAAGAGTGCCGTGGACTAAGCTGGAATCAGCAAACATTTTATACAAAAGGATAATACAAAGTAATTTGGGCGCTTTGTTAGATTGACAATAATGCATATGAGAGCCACTCAGCATTTTCATCATGGTCTTCTCCTTGGTATGACTCAATAAGAAAAAAATAATTTTAAAGAAACATACTGAAGTATTTGTGGAGTTTTTAGTTTTTCTTGAAGAAAGCAAATTAAAGGAAGAAAAATAAAAACGAGAAAAACTATTTACACGGGAGAGATCCCAACAAGCAAGAAAAAGAATCGAGAAATCTTTTTGGGTTTTCTCAAAGTTTTTCAAACACACAAGAAAATGAGAAAAATAAATCTAGCATGGATAATGAAATGAAAAGGTGTGAATGCCGACAACTAGAATGAAATATGCGAGCATGAATAAAATCTCAGTGGAAACACGTACTCCCCCAAGTTTAGGCTTTTGGCCTAGCTTGTTAATCACCATCCGTAGTAGCCATCTGGTCCCATGTCGAAATGTTGAGGAGGTGACACCTCAGTGTCCCACTCCTGAGGATCCTCCTCCGCAGCTGCCTGGGCGTTCTGGTAGGCAATGATGTCATCTGGCATGATCATGTATCCAACCCTGGCAATGGAATCAAACAAAGCAGGTGCAGTCAACGGAATAATATCACGGGTATCCACACTGAAAACCAGGTTGTAAGGAATATTATTAATAGAGTCCTCACTATTAGTAAACTGATGAGCCACCATTGCCTGGTGATCTAGATAAACCATGGGAAAACGATGATCATGTTGGCGTATCTGAATGTTAAAGTGACTCGCTAAGCGAGTAGCGTAAATACCGCATGAATTCTGCCCATGGTGCTGTTAGGGCGCAGACGACATGCAATAATAGCCCCTAGGCTAAAGGTGTTAATGAAGGAAATATGCCCTAGAGGCAATAATAAAGTTATTATTTATTTCCTTATATCATGATAAATATTTATTATTCATGCTAGAATTGTATTAACTGGAAACATAACACATGTGTCGATACATAGACAAACAGAGTGTCACTAGTATGCCTCTACTTGACTAGCTCGTTGGTCAAAGATGATTATGTTTCCTAACCATAGACATGAGTTGTCATTTGATAAACGGGATCACATCATTAGGAGAATGATGTGATTGACTTGACCCATTCCGTTAGCTTAGCACTTGATCGTTTTAGTTTACTTCTGTTGCTTTCTTCATCACTTATACATGTTCCTATGACTATGAGATTATCCAACTCCCGATTACCGGAGGAACACTTTGTGTGCTACCAAATGTCACAACGTAACTGGGTGATTATAAAGGTGCTCTACAGGTGTCTCTGATGGTACTTGTTGAGTTGGCATAGATCGAGATTAGGATTTGTCACTCTGATTGTCGGAGAGGTATCTCTGGGCCCCTATCGATAATGCACATCACTATAAGCCTTGCAAGCAATGCAACTAATGAGTTAGTTGCGGGATGATGCATTACGGAAACGGGTAAAGAGACTTGTTGGTAACGAGATTAAACTAGGTATTGAGATACCGACGATCGAATCACGGGCAAGTAACATACCGATGACAAAGGGAACAACGTATGTTGTTATGCGGTTTGACCGATAAAGATCTTCGTAGAATATGTAGGAGCCAATATGAGCATCTAGGTTCCGCTATTGGTTATTGACCGGAGACGAGTCTCGGTCATGTCTACATAGTTCTCAAACTCGTGGGGTCCGCACGCTTAACATTCGGTGATGATCGATATTATGAGTTTATGTGATTTGATGTACCGAAGGTAGTTCGGAGTCCCGGATGAGATCGGGGACATGACGAGGAATCTCGAAATGGTCAAGACGTAAAGATCGACATATTGGACGACTATATATGGACATCGGAAAGGTTCTGAGTGATTCGGGTATTTTTCGGAGTACCGGGGAGTTACATGAATACGGGAAAGAAGTATTGAGCCTCATGGGTCAAGTGGTGGAAGAGAGGAGGAAGGGCACGCGGCCGCCCTATCCCAAACTGAATTGGACTAGGGGGCCGGCCCCCCTTTCCTCCTTTCCTCCCTCTTCTTCCTTCTCCCTCTCCTCCTTCCTTTCCTCCTCCTAGTAGGAGTAGGAAAGGGGAGTCCTACTCCTACTAGGAGGAGGACTCCTCCTCCTGGCGCGCCCTACAAGGGCCGGCCGGCCTCCCCCCTTGCTCCTTTATATATAGCGGCAGGGGGGCACCCTAGAACACACAAATTGATTGCTCCAAGCCGTGTGTGGTGCCCCCCTCCACCATAATGCACCTCGATCATATCGTAGTGGTGCTTAGGCGAAGCCCTGCATCGGTAGCAACAACATCACCGTCATCACGCCGTCGTGCTGATGGAACTCTCCCGTGAAGCTCTGCTAGATCGGAGTTCGTGGGACGTCATCGAGCTGAATGTGTGCCGAACTCGGAGGTGCCGTACGTTCGGTACTTGGATCGGTCGGATCCTGAAGATGTACGACTACATTTCTCATAAGGCTTCCGCTTACGGTCTACGAGGGTATGTGGACGATACTCTCCCCTCTCGTTACTATGCATCACCATGATCTTGCGTGTGTGTAGGATTTTTTTTGAAATTACTACGTTCCCCAACAGTGGCATCGGAGCTAGGTTTATGCGTAGATGTCATATGCACGAGTAGAACACAAAGGAGTTGTGGGCGTGGGTATATACATATTGCTTGCCGTCACTAGTTGATTCTTGATTCAGCGGCATTGTTGGATGAAGCGGCCCAAACCGACATTACGCGTACGCTTATGCAAGACCGGTTCTACCGACGTGCTTCGCACACGGGTGGCTAGTGAGTGTATGTTTCTCTAGCTTTAGTTGAATCGGATTCAATGAACAGGGTTCTTTCTGAAGATCAAAAAGAAATCACTATACCACATTGTGGTTTTTGATGCGTAGGTAAGAATGGTTCTTGCTCAGCCCGTAGCAGCCACGTAAAACTTGCAACAACAAAGTAGAGGACGTCTAACTTGTTTTTGCAGGGCATGTTGTGATGTGATATGGTCAAGGCGTGATGCTATATTTTATTGTATGAGATGATCATGTTTTCTAACAAAGTTATCGGCAACTCGCAGGAGCCATATGGTTGTCGCTTTATTCTATGCAATGCAATCGCCTTGTAATTGCTTTACTTTATCACTAAGTGGTAGTGATAGTCGTAGAAGCAATAGTTGGCAAGACGACAACGATGCTACGATGGGGATCAAGATGTCGCGCCGGTAACGATGGTGATCATGACGGTGCTTTGGAGATGGAGATCAAAGGCACAAGATGATGATGGCCATATCATATCACTTATATTGATTGCATGTGATGTTTATCCTTTATGCATCTTATTCTGCTTGATTGGCGGTAGCATTATAAGATGATCTCTCACTAAATTTCAAGGTACAAGTGTTCTCCCTGAGTATGCAACGTCGCCAAAGTTCGTCGTGCCGAGACACCACGTGATGATCGGGTGTGATAAGCTCTACTTCACATACAACGGGTGCAAGCCAGTTTTGCACACGCAGAAATACTCGGGTTAAACTTGACGAGCCTAGCATATGCAGATATGGCCTCGGAACATTGGAGACCGAAAGTTCGAGCGTGAATCATATAGTAGATATGATCAACATAGTGATGTTCACCATTGAAAACTACTCCATTTCACGTGATGATCGGACATGGTTTAGTTGATTTGGATCACGTGATCATATAGATGACTAGAGGGATGTCTATCTAAGTGGGAGTTCTTAAGTAATATGATTAATTGAACTTTAATTTATCATGAACTTAGTCCTGGTAGTATTTGCATAACTATGTTGTAGATCAATAGCTCGTGATGTAGCTCCCCGTTTATTTTTGATATGTTCCTGGAGATAAAATAAGTTGAAAAATGTTAGTAGAAATAATGTGGATTGGATATGTGACCTGAGGATTATCCTCATTGCTGCACAGAAGAATTATGTCCTTGATGCATGCTAGTTGACAGACCGATTGCAAGACCATATGCAGACGTTATAAACGTTTGGCGATCTCGATATGATTACTACTTGATAGTTTTGTGCACCATGCTTTACGGCTTAGAATCGGGGCTTCAAAAAAGTTTTGAGCGCCACGGAACATATAAGATGTTCTAAGAGTTGAAATTGGTATTTCATACTCATGCCCGTGTCGAGAGGTATGAGACCTCTGACAGTACTTTGCCTACAAGGTGGAGGAGAATAGCTCAACTAGTGAGCATGTGCTTAGATTGTCTGGGTACTACAATTGCTTGAATCAAGTGGGAGTTAATCTTCCAGATAAGATAGTAATTGACAAAGTTGTCTAGTCACTATCACCAAGTTACTGGAACTTCATGATGAACTATAATATGCAAGGGATAACAGAAACGATTCCCAAAGCTCTTCGTGATGCTGAAATCGACGAAGGTAGAATTCAAGAAAAGCATCAAGTGTTGATGGTTGAAAAGACCACTAGTTTCAAGAAAAGGGCAAAGGGCAGAAGGGGAACTTCAAGAAGAACGGCAAGCAAGTTACTGCTCAAGTGAAGAAACCCAAAGCTAGACCCAAGCCTAAAACTAAGTGCTTCTACTACAAAGGAAATGGTCACTGGAAGTGGAACTGCCTAGATACTTGGCGGATAAGAAGGATGGCATAGTGAACAAAGGTATATTGGATATACATGTTATTGATGTGTACTTTACTAGTGTTTATAGCAACCCCTTGGCATTTGATACTGGTTCAGTTGCTAAGAGTAGTAGCTCGAAACGGGAGTTGCAAAATAAACAAAGACTAGTTGAGGGCGAGGTGATGATATGTGTTGGAAGTAATTCCAAGGTTGATAAGATCACCATCGCACACTCCCTTTACCTTCGGGATTAGTATTGAACCTAAAATAAATGTTATTTGATGTTTGCGTTGAGCATGAATATGATTTGATCATGTTTATTGCAATACGGTTATTCATTTAAGTTAGAGAATAATTGTTGTTCTGTTTACATGAATAAAACCTTCTATGGTCATACACCCAATGAAAATGGTTTGTTGGATCTCGATCGTAGTGATACACATATTCATAATATTGAAGCCAAAAGATGCAAAGTTGATAATGATAGTGCAACTTATTTGTGGCATTGTCGTTTAGGACATATTGGTGTAAAGCGCATGAAGAAACTCCATGCTGATGGGCTTTTGGAATCACTTGATTATGAATCATTTGATGCTTGCGAACCATGCCTCATGGGCAAGATGACTAAGACTCCATTCTCTAGAACAATGGAGCGAGCAACTGACTTATTGGAAATAATACATACTGATGTATGCAGTCCGATGAGTGTTGAGGCTCGCGGCAGGTATCGTTATTTTCTGACCTTCACAGATGATTTGAGCAGATATGGCTATATCTAATTTATGAAACATAAATCTGATTTTTTTTTGAAAAGTTCAAATAATTTCAGAGTGAAGTGCAAAATCATCGTAACACAAAAATAAAGTTTCTACGATCTAATCGTCGAGGAGAATATCTGAGTTACGAGTTTGGTCTTCATTTGAAACAATGCAGAATAGTTTCGCAACTCACGCCACCTGGAACACCACAACATAATGGTGTGTCCGAACGTCATAACCGTACTTTATTAGATATGGTGCAATCTATGATGTCTCTTACCGATTTACCACTATCGTTTTGGGGTTATGCATTAGAGACAGTTGTATTCACGTTAAATAGGGCACCATCTAAATCCGTTGAGATGACACCATATGAACTATGGTATGGCAAGAAACCAAATTTGTTGTTTCTTAAAGTTTGGGGTTACGATGCTTATATGAAAAAGTTTCAACCTGATAAATCTCAAACCCAAATCGGAGTAGTGCGTCTTCATAGGATACTCAAAAGAAACTTTTGGGTACACCTTCTATCACAGATCTGAAGGCAATATATTTTGTTTCTAAGAATGGATCCTTTCTAGAGAAGGAGTTTCTCTCGAAAGAACTGAGTGGGAGGAAAGTAGAACTTGATGAGGTAACTATACCTGCTCCCTTGTTGGAAAGTAGTTCATCACTGAAATCAGTTCCAGTGATACATACACCAGTGAGTGAGGAAGCTAATGATGATGATCATGAAACTTCTGATCAAGTTACTACCGAACCTCCTACGTCAACCAGAGTTAGATCCGCACCAGAGTGGTACGGTAATCCTGTTCTAGAAGTCATGTTACTTGACCATGACGAACCTACGAACTACGAGGAAGCGATGATGAGCCCAGATTCTGCAAAATGGCTTGAGGCCATGAAATTTGAGATGGGATCCATGTATGAGAACAAAGTATGAACTTTGATTGACTTGCCCGATGATCGGTGAGTCATTAATAATAAATGGATCTTCAAGAGGAAGACGGACGCTAATAGTAGTGTTACTATCTTAAAAGCTAGACTTGTCGTAAAAGGTTTTTTTTGACAAAGTTCAAGGCGTTGACTACAATGAGATTTTCTTACTTGTAGCGATTCTTAAGTCTATCCAAATCATGTTAGCAAATTACCACATTTTATGAAATCTGGCAAATGGATGTCAAAACTACATCCCTTAATGGATTTGTTAAACAAGAGTTGTATATGATGCAACAATAAGGTTTTGTCAATCCTAAAGGTGCTAACAAAGTGTGCAAGCTTCAGCGATCCATGTATGGAATGGTGCAAGCATCTTGGAGTTGGAATATATACTTTGATAAAGTGATCAAAGGATGTGGTTTTATATAGACTTGCGGTGAATCCTGTATTTACAAGAAAGTGAGTGGGAGCACTACAACATTTATGATAAGTATATGTGAATGACATATTGTTGATCGGAAATAATGTAGAATTTTCTGGAAAGCATAAAGGAGTGTTTGAAAAGAGTTTTTCAAAGAAAGACCTTGGTGAAGCTACTTCATATTGAGCATCAAGATCTATAGAGATAGATCAAGACGCTTGATATACTTTCTATGAGTACACACCTTGACAAGATTTTTGAAGTAAGTTCAAAATGGAACAGTGAAAGAAGGAGTTCTTGCCTGTGTTGCAAGGTGTGAAGTTGAGTAAGGAGTCAAAACCCGACCACGGCAGAAAATAGAAGGAGAATGAAAAGTCATTCCCTATGCCTCGGTCATAGGTTCTATAAAGTATGCTATGTTGTTTACCAGTCCTATTGTATACCTCAGCATGATTCTGGCAAGGGAGTACAATAGTGATCTAGGAGTACATCACTTGACAACGGTCAAAATTATCCTTAGAGGACTAAGGAAATATTTCTCGGTTATGGAGGTGATAAAAGAGTTCGTCATAAAGAGTTACGTTGATGCAAGCTTTTTACATCAATATAGATGACTCTAAGTCTCGATCTGGATACATATTGAAAGTGTGAGCAATTAGCTAGAGTAGCTCAGTGCAGAGCATTGTAGACATAGAAATTTGCGAAATACATACGGATCTGAATGTTGCAGACCCGTAGACTATACTTCTTCACAAGAAAAACATGATCACTCTTTGGGTGTTAATCGCATAACGATGTGAACTAGATTATTGACTCTAGTAAACCCTTTGGGTATGAGTCACATGGAGATGTGAACTAATCACATAAAGATGTGAACTAGATTATTGACTCTAGTGCAAGTGGGAGACTAAAGGAAATATGCCCTAGAGGCAATAATAAAGTTATTATTTATTTCCTTATATCATGATAAATGTTTATTATTCATGCTAGAATTGTATTAACCGGAAACATAACATATGTCTGGATACCAAGGTTGGAAAAAGCGGTAGGCATAAGCGAGGCGGTTGGCCTTCGCCTAGTGCCTAGGCGGTGCTTAAGCACCCTAGGCGTAGCCTAGGCGTTGCCTAGGCGATTATATAGTTTTTACTATTAGGGTGTATATGTGGTTATTATATGTGTATTCCATTAATTTAGGGCATATAAGTATGTTAACGACCAGCTACTATGATTGGAATATGGCCCTTTTGGCATATCAGTGCAATATGGCATGATTTCTCGCTTGGGTGGACAATTTCTTACTTGCTCTGCCTACACTTCTGCTTATGCCCTAGGCAAGGCGTTGGGCCATTGCCTAGTGCCTAGGCGTGCCTAAGCGCCTCCTAGGCACTGCCTTTTCCAACAGAGGTGGATACATAGACAAACAGAGTGTCACTAGTATGCCTCTACTTGACTAGCTCGTTGGTCAAAGATGGTTAGGTTTCCTAACCATAGACATGAGTTGTCATTTGATAAACGGGATCACATCATTTGGAGAATGATGTGATTGACTTGACCCATTCCGTTTGCTTAGCACTTGATCGTTTTAGTTTACTGCTATTGCTTTCTTCATACTCTTATACATGTTCCTATGACTATGAGATTATGGAACTCCCGATTACCGGAGGAACACTTTGTGTGCTACCAAATGTCACAGCATCACTGGGTGATTATAAAGGTGCTCTACAGGTGTGTCCGATGGTACTTGTTGAGTTGGCATAGATCAAGATTAGGATTTTTGTCACTCCGATTGTCGGAGAGCTATCTCTGGGCCCTCTCGGTAATGCACATCACTATAAGCCTTCCAAGCAATGCAACTAATGAGTTAGTTGCGGGATGATGCATTATGGAAACGAGTAAAGAGACTTGTCGGTGACGAGATTGAACTAGGTATTGAGATACCGACAGTCGAATCTCGGGCAAGTAACATACGGATGACAAAGGGAACAACGTATGTTGTTATGCGGTTTGACCGATAAAGATCTTCGTAGAATATGTAGAAGCCAATATGAGCATCCAGGTTCCGCTATTGGTTATTGACCGGAGATGAGTCTCGGTCATGTCTACATAGTTCTCGAACCAGTAGGGTTCGCATGCTTAACGTTCGGTGACGATTGGTGTTATGAGTTTATGTGATTTGATGTACCAAAGGTATTTCGGAGTCCCGGATGAGATCGGGGACATGACAAGGAGTCTCGAAATGGTCGAGACGTAAAGATCGATATATTGGACGACTATATTCGGACATCGGAAAGGTTCCGAGTGATTCGGGAATTTTTCGGAGTACCAAGGAGTTACGGGAATACGGGGAAGAAGTATTGGGCATCATGGGCCAAGTGGTTGAAGAGAGGAGGCAGGGAGCGCGGCCCCCTAGCCCATACCGAATTGGACTAGGG
The DNA here is from genome assembly GCF_018294505.1 of Triticum aestivum. Taxonomy (NCBI): domain Eukaryota; kingdom Viridiplantae; phylum Streptophyta; class Magnoliopsida; order Poales; family Poaceae; genus Triticum; species Triticum aestivum. Next base: position 666,866,688 of record NC_057806.1, read on the forward strand.
GGTCGGCCCCCCATTCCTCCTTTCCTTCCTCTCCTTCCTTCTGCCTCTCCTCCTTCCTTTCCTCCTCCTAGTAGGAGTAGGAAAGGGGAGTCCTACTCCTACTAGGAGGAGGACTCCTCCTGGCACGCCCTGCAAGGGCCGGCCGGCCTCCCCCCTTGCTCCTTTATATACGGGGGCAGGGGCACCCTAGAACACACAAGTTGATTGTTCCAAGCCGTGTCTGGTGCCCCCCTCCACCATAATCCACCTTGATCATATCGTAGCAGTGCTTAGGCGAAGCCCTGCGTCGGTAGCAACATCATCACCGTCATCACGCTGTCGTGCTAACGGAACTCTCCCGTGAAGCTCTGCTGATCATAGTTCGTGGGATGTCATTGAGCTGAACGTGTGCTGAACTCGGAGGTGCCGTACGTTCGGTACTTGGATCGGTCGGATCGTGAAGACGTACGGCTACATCAACCGCGTTCTCATAACACTTCCGCTTACGTTCTACGAGGGTACGTGGATGATACTCTCCCCTCTCGTTGCTATGCATCACCATGATCTTGCGTGTGCGTAGGAATTTTTTTGAAATTACTACGTTCCCTAACAGTTAATGACGTATAGTGCACGGCGTAAGATGGCGAAGTCGGGGGCACTAAGTGCATTGACCTTCTCTCTAGCAATTAAACATTTCGCGGTAAATAGACCCAAATAATGCACAGAAGGAAAGTGAAACTAGTGGAAGTGACACTCGATACACATCTCTCATCTCCCACTGACAAAGTATGATAAAAGTCCTCAAACTCTGCAGGTCTAGGCTCTCTTATTTCCCCGTCAGAAGGGATCAAGCATATATCACAAAAGTCGGTGAGTGGTATCTCACGGGTTTCAACATATAAATTATACTGCACCTCAGGGGGATTATTCCTACTCAAAAAATGAAAATTTTACACAAAGGAATTTGTAAGGAGATGATAGTGTTCACACTCAGCTGCGATGAAGTCGGTTAGCCCGGCATTTGCAGCGAATTGGGCGAACTCTTGATGAATCTCGGCCCCCTCCATGAAGGGATTATGTGGCCATTCGCACGGCCGCACCTCCGCCCTTCTCCGAGTATGGAGGTCATTGTCCGGTGATTCCCCAATGACTCCCTTGGCATTTTTCTTGGAGACAAACTTCCTAAAGAAACTCATCTTATTCCTATAGACAAAATTATGAATAAAATTGTCCACAAAATTTTTGTCAACAAAACTTCACAAGATTGATAGCAACTACTCATAAGGATGCATAGAGACCATATCAAGTAGTCAAACTACTTAGAACTCTAAGAATTCAACATGCAAGCTCATCTATAGCAACACCAAGAGTAGCTAATTATTCAAAATACAAACCACTAAAGCAAAAAAAATTGGAGCAATGGAGGAGTCACATACCAAGTAGCAATCCCCCAAAACATTTTTGGAAACGGAGGTTCGAGCAAAGAGATCGAAATCCGCGGGTTTGAGAGCAAGAATAGGAGAGAGAGAGAGAGAAAGAGAGAGCAATGGTGATTTTTTTTCTGGAGGTAGGAGATTACATGGGCTAAAGAGATAAGTGAGTGGACCCACGTGGGGAACACAACCCACCAAGGCGCGTGTCGGTGTACTAGAATAGGGGTACCCTAGTACCCCGAACTTGTGCACGGGCAGTTGCAGCACCCCGCGGCAAAGGCTTGCCGGGCTAACGCCAAGATCCCCCAAGGTTCCCTTGGAGCCATCCAAGAACAAAGTATTTAAGCTAAGAAGACAAGACCCCGGCAATAGGAGCTTGCCGGGAAGGCCAACCAAGGCGTCCCAAGGAACTTGCCGCGACGCGCCGCGCGCTCCGGCAAGGCAGCAAGGCCCCGGCAAGAGGAGCTTGCCGGGAAGACTAAACAAGGTACACCGAGGCCCGGTGAGCGACGAGCTTCTGGGCCCGGCGAAGATAACGACAGCGACAAGGCGCTTGCCGCGGCAGGCGGCCACTCTGCGTCCACGCTCCAGCGCATCCACCAACGTGTCGCTCTGGGGGCCTCTCCGAGCGTGCGTGGCGGGAGGCTGTGCAGCCAGCAGTGCGCAGTGGCATGCGAAGCTGACAAGATCACCATCGTGGCGAACGGTGGCGCCCCTAACGGTCCTTTTCTGCACTGTTCGGGCGACTCAGACGGGCATTTAATGCCCTTGTCCCCTGCCGTCAGGGTTAGGTAGGGTGCACTGTACAAGCAACTGTATCAACTACCTCGCTTTTTACGTTTTTACCCTCCTCTGCGTGCCACCTGTCGGTGACCCCTTTAGCGTATAAAAGGAGGCCCATGCGCAACGTAGAAGGGGTTCGGTTTGGTTCGGAGCCTCGGACAGTTTGCTTCGATTCATTCGTAGCCCAGAAAACATCACACTCTCTCGCTCGAGAGCAAGAACACCACTCAATACAATCAGACAAGCAGCAGTAGGAGTGTTATCTCTCCGGAGAGCTTCGAAGCTGGGTAAACTGCTCGTGTGCCTCGCCTCAATCTGCTCTTCGTGCGACCTCCGCCCCCCGCCGAACCGAAAGGGGCCCGGTCCGCCGGCCCCATAGGTGTTCGTGGATCAGTTCTCCCCGACATCTTTGGCGCGCCAGGTAGGGGGCGTCGAGATTGCGTGAATCAGATCCGGCGTTCACACGAGCTAGATCCTTATTCCCTTCATCAACATGCCACCGAAGAAGAAGACTTCGGCGGCGGCCGCTCCATCCACGTCACTTCCGCCACCGTTGGAGCAAACGAGTGGTGGGATGGACGCCGGCGGAAGAAAGGACGTCGACGAGGAAGCCCATGATGCCGCCAGGTCCAACAACAAGGCTGCACAAACCTCGGCGACCGTACATGTTCCACGCCACTCTCAGGAGGCGGAAGATCAACAGCGTCATGGCACTAGCAGTGCCATACGCATGATAGCCCAAGACCAAGCTGGTGGATCTCGGGGCGCTCAAGACCAGCATGTACGCCAACGTGCTGGCACGAGCGGGGCACGGTCGCCTGGACGGGATACTGCTCCTTCTAACATAGTTAGAAGTTCGAGCACGTCCCGTTCCTCGCGCCGTCCGTCACTGCCACCCAACACCCCAGCAGAAGCCTTGGCGCGAGCCCAACTTCTCCTAGATTACCCTCCGACGTCAGACAAGATCGACGAATGGAGAGCCACCATTCAGAGTCTCATCGGCTACGCCAACGGCGACACTCCACGGCGGCCGAGCGCGTCGCCGCCGTGGCAGGACCGCCGGACGCGAGCCGGTGGCGACGAAACGGGCGGAGGTGCAACTACCATGCAATCACCGCCCCGAAGGCCGAGATCGCCGACTCGCCGGATCCACCTTGACAGCGACTCCACTGCATCGTCGGATCCGCGAGCTCGTCACGATCAGCGTCAAGTTCTTCATGATCGACAACAAGAAGACGCTCGAACCCGCATCGAGCGCCAAAGAGAAGCGCGGCGTCAATCCGACAAGCGCGCTGGGCCCTCTGTTGACATGCATGCGCCAGGGGAACCAGGCGATCTGCCGTACGCGGTAGGTTGTCCTGCGTTCACTCGTGAGCTGCGGCAAGTCCAGTGGCCCAGCACAAAGAACTTCAAGCCAGACGTACCGGAGAAGTACGACGGCAAGACGCATCCGTCAAAGTTCCTCAGCATCTACACCATTGCGGTGCAAGCTGCCGGGGGACGAGATGACAAGATCCTTGCCAACTACTTCCCGCTGGTGCTCAAGCCCAATGTCAGATCCTGGCTCATGCACTTGCCGGACAACTCCATATCCTCTTGGGCTGATCTGTGCCATCAGTTTGTCGGCGCCTTTACAGGCGGACACAAGCCTCATGGCCAGGAGAGTGATCTTCATCTGCTCGCCCAGAAGGAAGGAGAGCCCTTGCGCAAGTACATTCAGAGATTCAGTAGTGTGCAGCACAACATCCCAGACGTCCACCCTGCCGCGGTGATCAGCGCGTTCCATCAGAACGTGCGGAACCGCAGGATGCGGGAGGAAATGGCGATGTGCAAGATCAGGGACGTCAGTGAGTTATATGCACTGGCCGACAAGTGCGCGCGTGCTGAGGAAGGGAGGAGACTCCCCGGAGAAAATATAGGAGCGGGGGATCTGACAGTGAAGATGCTGCCCCGACAAGGAAAAACCGGCGGCGGAACAACAGAAGGAGGAAAGGCAAAGAAGTGCTAGTTGTTGAGCAGTCCGGCAACGGTGGCGGCGCCAAGGAAGCCAAAGCTGGTGACTCCGGCAAGGAGGTTGCCGCGGAGGTGGCGGTCGCCGACAAGCAGGACGGCACCAACAAGCAGTATTGCAAGATTCACCGCACCAAGGGCCATGATCTTCAGAACTGTAAGAGAGTCGAGCAGCTTGTTGAGCAACAGAAAGCTGAATACGAGCGGCGCGACAAGGAGAAGGCCCAGGAAGGAGCTGGTGGATCCGGCAAGAAACGTCCCGGCCGAGGAGGACGCCGCGGCAAGGCCAAGCAGCGGCAAGGAGACAGACCTCCTCGCGGCCGCGACAAGGATGAAGATGACGGCGACGATGAAGATATGGATGATGAGGAGACTGATGAGCAGGAGTTCCAGAAAGCCACAGAGGTCCTGTGCGTTGACGGTGGTGCTTCTCTGCATGCCTCGCACCGCCAGCTCAAGCAGTGGGTGCGGGAAGTTAATGCAGCAGAACCACCCGTCGAGTCACGCAAGCCTCTGAAATGGTCCGGCACGCCTATCATCTTTGATATTGAGGACCACCCGGATCGCATAACTGCGGTCGGGTGCTTGCCGATGTTGGTTTCACCAACAATCCGCAACCTCAAGGTCACTAAGATGCTAGTTGACGGCGGGGCCGGCTTGAATCTGATCTCCTCCGCGGTGCTCCAGAAGCTCCAGATCCCTGACAGTGAGCTCGAAGAGACCGGCACATTTCAAGGAATCAACCCGGGAAGGAGCAAGCCAAAGGGAAAGATCACGTTGCCGGTAACATTTGGCAGTGAGCTGAACTTCAGGACTGAGAGGGTCACGTTTGACGTTGCCGACATTCCATTACCTTATAATGGAATCCTTGGCCGTCCGGCACTCGCCAAGTTCATGGCAGCCTCTCACTATGCGTACAACGTACTGAAAATGCCAGGCCCAATAAGTGTCATCTCTGTCCCTGGCGACAAGAAGGATGCTCTTATCTGTGCCGACAAGATCTACCGGGAAGCAGCAGCCGCAGCAGAACGAAGGACACTTGCCGCTGAAGCTCCCGGGGGAAGAAGAAGACCAAGTCCGGCAAGAGCTCTGATGCCTACTCCGGCAAGCGCACCTCTTCGGAGTGCTGCGCTACCGTCGAGGACGCACCATCGAGCTCCACCGGCAAGTGTAAGAAGGCAATGGCAGCTCCACCTGAGACTAAGAAGGTGTCCGCCAAGGAGGATGGCACTGGTGGTACCTTCACCATCAGCGCCACTCTTGACCCCAAATAGGAAAGCGCGCTCGTTGCTTTCCTGCGGGCGAATGTCGACGTGTTTGCGTGGCAACCGTCTGATATCCCCGGTGTTCCCAGGAAAGTAATTGAGCACCACCTTGCCGTCTGTCCTCATGCGCGGCCCGTCAAGCAGAGAGTCAGGAAGCAGGCAGTAGAGCGCCAAGAATTCATCGCAGAAGAAATCAAGAAGTTGGAAGCAGCAGGCCTTGTCAGAGGAGTACTCCATCCCACGTGGTTGGCCAATCCTGTTGTTGTGCGCAAGGCTAACGGGAAATGGAGACTTTGTATTGACTTCACTGATGTTAATAAAGCTTGTCCCAAAGACCCATTTCCCTTGCCGCGTATTGACCAGATTGTTGACTCCACAGCCGGATGTGATTTGCTTTCATTTCTTGATGCATACTCAGGATACCATCAGATCTTCATGGCAGAAGAAGATGAAGAGAAAACCGCATTTATCACCCCGTGTGGCACGTACTGCTTCGTACGGATGCCTTTCGGTTTGAAGAATGCTGGTTCAACATTCGCAAGGGTAGTCCACCATGCTTTTGAGCCACAAATACACAGAAATGTGGAAGCTTACATGGATGACATAGTGGTCAAGAGCAAGAACAAGGCGACCTTGATTCAAGATTTAGACGAAACATTTGCAAACCTGCGCAAGATCAACCTCAAGCTTAACCCCGAGAAGTGCGTGTTTGGAGTCCCTTCCGGCAAGCTTCTCGGGTTCTTCGTGTCTCAGCGGGGAATTGAAGCCAATCCCGACAAGATCAAAGCCATCGAGCAGATCGAAGCACCAAAGCGCGTCAAGGATGTACGAAGGCTTGCCGGTTGCGTGGCTGCTCTCAGCAGGTTTATCTCTAGATCTGCTGAGCGCGCCCTGCCATTTTTCAAAATTTTGAAAAAGGCAGGTCCAATGAAATGGACTCCGGAAGCGGAGGCTGCGCTGCAGGACTTGAAGAGATACCTGTCCTCCACTCCAACGCTTGTCGCACCTAAGCCGCAAGAGAAGTTGCTGCTGTATATAGCAGCAACCAATCAAGTGGTTAGTGCTGCGTTAGTGGCGGAGAGGGAGGCGGATGATGAGCCAGCAACCACGGCAGATCCATCCAGCGACAAGCAGGGGGCTTCGCCGACAAGCTCTGGTCCCGACAAACATGGGTTTGCGCAGGAGCATGATAAGATGCCAAGGAGAATGGTGCAGCGCCCAGTTTACTTTGTCAGTTCTCTTCTGCAGGGGGCTAGATCAAGGTACTCTGGTGTGCAGAAGTTGCTTTTCGGCCTCCTCATGGCCTCGAGAAAGCTGCGCCATTACTTCCAAGCACATGAGATCACAGTCGTCACTCGCTTTCCGCTGAAGAGGATACTGCAAAATCCAGAAGCAACGGGCAGGATTGTCGAGTGGGCGCTGGAACTGTCAAGCTTTGGCCTCAAGTTTGAGAGCACCTTCAAACCTATCCAAAGCAGAGCATTGGCAGAGTTCATAGCAGAGTGGACGCCAACCCCAGATGAAGAAATTCAGAAACGAGCATCCCCGTCAAAGAGGCAAGCAAAGAGTGGCTGATGTACTTTGATGGTGCCTTCTCGCTGCAAGGCGCCGGTGCAGGCGTGCTGCTTGTCGCACCCACCGGAGAGCACCTCAAGTACGTAGTCCAGATGCACTTTCCCAAAGAGCAAGCAACCAACAATACTGCAGAGTATGAAGGATTGCTTGCCGGTCTCAGAATCGCAGCAGACCTTGGGATCAAGAAGCTCATTGTCAGGGGTGACTCACAGCTTGTCGTCCGACAAGTGAACAAGAACTACCAGAGTCCGTTGATGGAAGCGTATGTTGATGAAGTGAGGAAGCTAGAAGAGCACTTTGACGGCCTACAAATGGAGCATATCCCAAGAGCTCAGAATGATATTGCTGACGGCCTGTCAAAGTGCGCCGCACTAAAGTTACCTGTGGAACCAGGGATCTTTGTGCTTAAGTTGACTCAACCATCCGTAACACCATCAACTGGACAAAGCAAGAAGAGGAAGTTGGTTTCCGGCGACTACTTTCCGGCAGAGCTCCCCGAAGCCGCCGCCAAGAAAGTCCCCAAGATCAACACCAAGAAGGCTGAGGGGCAGTCTGCTCCGGCAAGCCTAATGGTTTGTTCCGTTGAAGCAGACGCTCCCGACAAGTTTTGCTCCGGCAAGCTTGCCGGGGAACATCAAGCTCCGGCAGGGCCGCAAGTCCTTGCCGTAGAAGCAGATGTTCCCGCAGCAGCAGATGTGCCTTTAGTCCTTGTTGTCGAGCCACAAGCTCCAGCATGGGCACAACAGATTGTCCACTTCCTTCAGACAGGAGAACTTCCCGAAGAACAAGAAGAAGCGGAAAGAGTAGCCCGGCAGTCAAGTATGTACCAGTTTGTCGATAGCATACTGTACAGAAGAAGACTCAACGGTGTGAAATTGAAGTGTATTCGCCGGGAAGATGGACAAAAGCTGTTGGCGGAGATACATGGAGGCATATGTGGCCACCACATTGGCGCAAGAGCACTTGCCGGCAAAGCTTTCCGGCAAGGTTTCTTTTGGCCGACAGCCCTCCAGGATGCAACTGCACAAGTAACCAAGTGTGAAGCATGCCAGTTCCACTCCAAACAGATACACCAGCCAGCTCAAGCTCTCCAGACGATCCCTTTATCCTGGCCATTTTCGGTCTGGGGGCTCGATATCCTCGGCCCCTTCCCCCGAGCTGTCGGGGGCTTTGAGTACTTGTACGTCGCAATCGACAAGTTCACAAAGTGGCCGGAAGTGCAGCCAGTGAGGAAGGTGACAGCACAGTCAGCAGTCAAGTTCTTCAGGTCGATTGTTTGCCGTTTCGGGATCCCTAACAGGATCATCACCGACAACGGCACGCAATTCACGAGCCGCACCTTCATGCAGTACGTCCAAGACCTTGGCGCCAAGGTCTGCTTCGCTTCTGTTGCTCATCCGAGAAGCAACGGTCAAGCAGAGAGGGCAAATGCTGAAGTGCTGCGCGGGCTCAAGACCAGAACTTTCGACAGGCTGCACAGGTGCGGAAGGAACTGGATCGAGGAGCTGCCGGTGGTTCTTTGGTCGATCAGAACGACGCCAAATCGAGCCACTGGCCAGACACCTTTCGCTCTAGTCTATGGAGCAGAGGCAGTTCTCCCCACGGAACTCGTATACGGATCACCTCGAGTGCTCGCTTATGATGAGCTTGAGCAAGAACAGCTGCGGCAAGACGACGCGCTGCTCCTTGAGGAAGATCGTCTTCAGGCTGCTGTACGAGCTGCTCGATACCAGCAAGCTTTGCGCCGCTATCATAGCCGCAAAGTTAAAGCCAGAAGCTTCGAGGAAGGCGACCTTGTTCTTCGGCGCGTTCAGTCCGCCAAGAATTCCAACAAGTTGACGCCGAAGTGGGAAGGCCCTTATCGGGTGAGACGAGTCACAAGGCCTGGCGCTGTCCGCCTTGAGACCGAAGATGGCATTCCGGTGAGCAACTCCTGGAACATAGAACATCTTCGTAAGTTTTTCCCATAAGGCGCGGTTGCCGGAACCCGTTCCGGCAACCACCTTTTGTACAAGTCTTGCCGCTGTTGCATGTAATCCTTTGTACAAAGCCGGGCGCAGATCCCGTGCATAAGTAAAACCCCATGTGCTCCGCACAGCTTGTCCATTTCATGCGTTAGTTCCTTTCTTGCATGCGATTATCTGACACTTTGTGCAGCACCTACATCCGGTAAGCAGTAACGAGCCGAAGAGCTCCATATTATTATTTTCTCTTCTTTCTTTTTCTTTTAAAGGAAAAGAAGGTTCTCTCGCACACAAGTTTGCCGGGGGGAAGGAGAAGATTGTGGTATGGGCCAGGCGTCGTTCAAGCAAAGACTTGCCTTACCGGGAAGCAAATGACAGAAAAGCTAAGTTGCCAAAGTTTGAGCAATCACTTTTTAAATTTTTGAGTTATCTTCCTCGAACGACCCTGCTTTGTATGGAAAACCTGTGCGCGGAGGAACCAACTCATGGCTAGTTGCGCCCTTACTTTGTTTCGAGTCCGCTCAACAGCTTAAGCGTGCTGCATCTAGTCGCGACAAGGTTTCTTGTCGGAAGCAGCGCCGCCAGCAGGCTGCTGAAGTTCCGCACTCAGCGCTCGCGGCTCGGGCGCCTGCGCCGACAAGTTCCCTAGAAGCGTAGGGTAATAACATACAAAGGAAGGAATCTAGTAGAGGAAATAACATTGCAATTGATAACAGAAATGAAGTTATATTACAAAGATAACTTGTCGCAGCTCTAACAGACTGTTCTCATAACATGACTAGCAGCGACAAGGGAAAAGAAGAAATGGGCGGCCTAATCTACGCGTCCGCCCTCGACTCGCTTGATCTCGCTCACCTTGTCCACAATGGGTGCGACAAGGGCCTTGAGTGCATCCAGATCGGCGTCAGGCGGCAAGGACCTGAGGACGTTGGTGAAGCTGAGGCCTAGATTGCGGAAGGCTACCTTCATCAGCACCTTCTGGAGAACCCCGGCGCAGATTTTGCGCGACTCGTCGGCCAGCTGCTTCGGGATCCTCTCCCGGAGCCGCTGGAGTGCCGTCGCCACGCCCTTGAAGAACAGGCTGAGCTTGGCGCTGGGTTGAAGACTCTCGTCGGAAGGATACCCAAAATCCTCCATCCCCAACTGCGCCAGCTCCTCGTTGATGACTGCGGCAGTGTTCACCAGACCCTCGGTCCAGTGCTCCATTGTGTCTCTGAACGAGTTCTGGGTAACTGCAATGCTCTCCAGCAGCGCCACGTCAGCCTTGACCTTCTCCGCCAAGGTCTTCTCCCGCTCCTTGGCGGCCTCCAGCGTCTGCGTCAGCGTGGCCAACTTCAGCTCCAGGTCTGCTTTGGAATCCTTGGCGGCACTGAGCTCCTTACCCCTCTCAGCGAGAAGACCTTGCAGCTCACCATGGGCGGCAGCATCCTTCTCGCGCTCACGCTTGAGCGCGGCAAGCTCCTCACCGCTCTTCCCAATGTCGGCCTCCAGCTGCGCCACCTTCTCCTCCAGCTCTTTCTTGGTGGCCTCTGCAATTGCCGCGGCGTCCTTTGCCTCCTTGAGCGCCCCGCCAAGTGCTCGCTCACGCTCGGCGAGCTCTTCCTCGTAGCTGTCGAGGTGGGCCTTCCGCTGCACTAGCTCGCCTTCCCGCGCGGACTGCTTCTCGGCAGCCAGCCTTTGTTCCTCCTCAGCCTCGGCCTTCTCGAGAAGAAAGGCCGTGCGCTCCTCGTCGACTCGCTCCCGCTCCTGCGCCAGGGACCGGAGAGCTTCCTGATTTTGGCCCCGGAGCTCCTCCGCGCGCTTTTCCATGTCAACTCCCGCCTTCGCGACAAGCGCTTCCGGGGAAGCCAGCTTGGCTTGCCGGGTGCGGTAGAGTGGTAGCAGCTTCCGCAGCAGCTACTCCTCCTCAGGCTCGCCGCTGCTGCTGCCGGGCGCGTCGACCAATGACAGTCCGACAGAGGCGAGCACCTCCCCGTCAAAAGCCTCCCCCTCGACCGGCGCCCTGGAGCTCGATGCCCAGGGTAGCTTGATGAAGATGTTGTCACCGGCCTGCAAGTAGGCCCCGGGCTGGGGCTCCTCGGAGCCCGGCTCCGCAGAAGCGGCAGAGGGTTCGGCGGTCGGCGCAGCGCCCGGCGCTCCTGCGGCCTCAGGGTCGTCAGTGCGATCGCCCGACCCCTCGCCGGCTTCCGCAGCAGCAGCCCCGGCGGCCTCCTCGCCGGCGGTCTCATCAGCACTGGCACCTTCCTCGCCAGCGCCCTCTGTCTCCATTGGCTTAGCCGAAGATGGGCCTGAAGAACGAAGAAGGGAGGAAAATCAATCAAAAATCCAAGAAGGGAAAAACGGAAGAAGCAGAACCCAAGGGAAAGTTTCTGGGCAAGTGGATTACCTGCGCCAAGATCTTCAGTTGCGGCCTCGGTCGCCGCAGGATCAGCAGTGCCGTCCCTTGTCGGAGAGTCCCCCTTGCCGGAGAGTGCTCCCTTGCCGGGGACTCCTCCCTTGGCGGCGCAGTCGAAGCAGGTGGCACTTCAGGACCGGCCTCCGGGCGCTCCTGATGAGGCTGCTCTGCTCCTGCACAAGTCAACAAGCAAGAAATCAACAAAGGAAAAAGCACTCGAGCGCGCCCGGCAACAGAAGGCTGAACTATGAACTTACGCTGGGGGCTGCTCTGAGGGGTAATTGCCGGGTCCGTCAAGGTGGTCTCGGGCCCACCTCCTGCCGACACGATGGGGTCATCCTCGATGACGATCACCGCGGCCTTGGCCCTCTTCGCCGCTCTCTGGGCCAGTGTTCTGAAAAGAAAGGAGTCCAGATTGGAGCAAGTCAGATACAAGATATAAAACAGCAAGACTGAAGGATCATAAGAGCACCAAAAGAAACTCACTCTTCTTCCTCCTCGTCGGAGCTGAGCGCGGAAAGATCGAAGTCCGGCCCTCCTCCGGTGCGGCGAGGTGGAGGAGTAGGATCCCTTGCCCGCTTGGCGGGAGCAGTGGCAGCGGCCCGGGAAGATCCCGCTCCAGTTGCCGCTGTTGCGTGAGGCGCTCCCGCGGCAGCGCGGCTGGGGTTGTTGGCACGCCCTGGTGTCTTGTGGTCACCAGGTGCACCCCCCTCTGATGTTATTTCCATCAGAAATTCAGAAATATTCAGAAAAAAATCATGTTAAATTTTCAGGGCATTTTGAGCACTTTTATTTTTGGGTCATTTTTTATTGCACGAGATTCCAGAAAATAGGATAAACATGGCATTTTATTTTATTTAACTAAGAAAAACAGAAAACAAAGGGTAAAGATAGAAGGTAGTGCTTACTAAATTCACGAACTTCATACCTCTCAAAAACGATCCATTAATAAGGTTGATCAAGTCTTATTAACAACCACCTTCGATTAGCATGAAACCGAAGAACTTTGTAAAACACTAAGTTACCTTAACAGGGATATGCATGTCCCCAACATTAAGTATATCATATTTCTTTTTGGCAGTAGGTAGAGATAGTTGGAAATTTCCAATAGTGATTGTCGGAGATTTTCCAATAACATTAATGCCATTCACTTGGAATTGTTTCTTCAGAAAGTGCACCGTATGTTCATTACCATTGATATGAAAAGTGAACTTGCTTTTATTGCAATTAATAACAGCCCCTGCAGAATTCAAAAAGGGTCTACCAAGGATAATCGACATGTTGTCATCCTCAGGCATCTCAAGTATAACAAAGTCAGTTAAGATAGTGACATTCGCAACAACAACGGGCACATCCTCACAGATATTGATAGGTATGGCAGTTGATTTATCAGCCATTTGCAAAGATATTTTAGTAGGTGTGAGTTTATTCAAATCAAGTCTTTTATATAAAGAGAAAGGCATAACACTAACACCAGCTCCTAAATCACATAAAGCAGTTTTAACATAATTTCTTTTGATGGAGCAAGGTATAGTTGGTATTCCCGGATCTCCAAGTTTTTTAGGTACTCCATCCTTAAAAGAATAATTAGCAAGCATGGTGGATATTTCAGCTTCCGGTATCTTTCTCTTATTAGTGATGATGTCTTTCATGTATTTGGCACAAGGGGCCATCTTTAAAATATCAGTCAAGCGAGTGCGCAAAAAGACTGGCCTAAGCATTTCAGCAAAGCATTCAAATTCTTCATCATCTTTCTTCTTAGTTGGTTTGGGTGGAAAGGGCATGTATTTTTGAACCCATGGTTCTCTTTCTTTACCATGTTTCTATCCACAAAGTCTCTTTTATCGTATTTTTTATTTTTAGGTTGTGGGTTATCAAGATCAACAGCAGGTTCTATCTCAACATCATTATTTGGTTCTTTATCGTTGTTTGCTTGAGTGTCTTCATGAACATCATCATTATATTTTTCATTATTACTAGGTGAATGTTCATTACCACATTGCGTTTCAGCATCAGAAATAGAGACATCATTATTATCTTCAGAAGGTTTTTCTATTTCAGGTTCACTAGAAGTATGCAAAGTCGTATCATTATTCTTTTTCTTTTTCTTTTTAGAAGGACTGAGTGCATGAGTGTTAATTCTTTGAGAGTCTTGTTCAATTCTTTTAGGGTGTCCCTCGGGATAAAGTGGTTCCTGAGTCATTCTACCTCCTCTAGTCATTACTCTAACAACATGATCATTTATAATATTGTTCATTTCATCAAGAAATTCTCTTTGACATTTAGCAGCTTGTTCTAACTGAGTATGAACCATAGGGGCATGTTTTCCTACACCTCTAACATCATTAGAGATTCTAAATAACAGGTCACTCAAGCATGCAAACATATCAGAATTGTATTTCAATTGTTTCATAACATTTTCATTGAAGTGGTCTTGTTTTCTAATATAGTTATCAAACTCATAAAGGAATTGACTAGGATGGATATTATAAGGGTTGTCCCTTTCATCAAATTTCAATCAAGAGTTTACCTCTACCACATTTGGTGGTGGTGTATCAAGTCCATGCATTTCTTCAATAGGAGGTAAATTTTTGACATCTTCCACTTTAATACTTTTTTCCTTCATCCATTTCTTTCCCTCTTGCATATCTTCAGGACTGAGAAATAATATATCCCTCTTCTTCGAAGTGTGTTTAGCCGGTGGTTCAGGAAGAGTCCAATCATCATAATTTTTCAATATGTTATTCAATAATTCCTCAGCTTGTTCAATAATTTGTTCCCTGAAAACACAACTAGCACAACTATCCAGGAAATCCCTAGAAGCATCGGTTAGTCCATTCTTGAAGATATCAATTATTTCATTTTTCTTAAGGAGACGATCAATCAAAGCATTAAGCAATTGGAGAAGCCTCCCCAAGCTTGTGGGAGACTCTCTTCTTCAATTTGCAAAAAGTTAAATATTTCTTGTAAGGCAGCTTGTTTCTTATGAGAAGAAAATATTTTTTAGAGAAGTAATAAATCATATCCTGGGGACTACACACACAACCGGGAGCAAGAGTATTGTACCATATCTTAGCATCACCCTTTAATGAGAACAGAAATAATTTGAGAATATAATAGTGTTGGGGAACGTAGTAATTTCAAAAAAAAATCCTACGCACACACAGGGTCATGGTGATGCACAGCAACGAGAGGGGAGAGTGTCGTCCATGTACCCTAGTAGACTGTTAAGCGGAAGCGTTATGACAACACGGTTGATGTAGTCGTACGTCTTCACGATCAACCTATCCTCAGCACCGAACATACGGCACCTCCACATTCAGCACACGTCCAGCTCGGTGACCTCCTGCGAACTCACGATCCAGTAGATCTTGAGGAAGAGTTTCGTCAGCACGACGGCGTGGTGACGATGTTGATGAAGCTACCATAGCAGGGCTTCACCTAAACACCGCTACAGCATGATCGAGGTAGATTATGGTGGAGGGGGGCACCGCACATGGCTGGAGAGATCTCAATGATCAACTTGTGTGTCTAGAGGCGCCCCCCTGCCCCCGTATATAAAGGAGCAAGGGGGAGAGGTGGCCGACCAGGAGGAGGCGTGCCAAGAGGAGTCCTACTCCCACCGGGAGTAGGACTCCCTCCTTTCCTAGTTGGAATAGGAGAAGGGGGAAGGAGGAGGGAGAGAGGAAGGAAAGGGGGCGCCGCCCCCCCCCCCCCCCCTCCTTGTCCAATTCGGACTAGAGGGAGAGGGGGCACGCGGCCTGCCCTGGCAGCCCCTCCTCTCTTCCACTAAGGCCCATTATGGCCCATTAAACCCCCGGGGGGGTTCCGGTAACCCCCAATACTCCGGTAAAATCCCGATTTCACCCGGAACACTTCCGATATCCAAATATAGGCTTCCAATATATAAATATTTATGTCTCGACCATTTCGAGACTCCTCGTCATGTCCGTGATCAAATCCGGGACTCCGAACTACCTTCGGTACATCAAAACATATAAACTCATAAAACTGACCATCACAGAACTTTAAGCGTGCGGACCCTACGGATTTGAGAACTATGTAGAGATGACCGAGACACGTCTCCGGTCAATAACCAATAGCGGAACCTGGATGCTCATATTGGTTCCTACATATTCTACGAAGATCTTTATCGGTCAAACCGCACAACACTATACGTTGTTCTCTTTGTCATTGGTATGTTACTTGCCCGAGATTCGATCGTCGGTATCCAATACCTAGTTCAATCTCGTTACCGGCAAGTCTCTTTACTCATTCCGTAATACATCATCCTATAACTAACTCATTAGTTATCATGCTTGCAAGGCTTATAGTGATGTGTATTACCGAGAGGGCCCAGAGATACCTCTCCGACAATAAATCCTAATCTTGATCTATGCCAACTCAAGAAGTACCATCAAAAACACCTGTAGAGCACCTTTATGTTCACCCAGTTATGTTGTGATGTTTGGTAGCACACAAAGTGTTCCTCCGGTATTCGGGAGTTGCATAATCTCATAGTCATAAGAACATGTATAAGTCATGAAGAAAGCAATAGCAATAAACAAACGATCAAGTGCTAAGGTAACGGAATGGGTCAAGTCAATCACATCATTCTCCTAATGATGTGACCCCATTGATCAAATAACAACTCTTGTCAATGGTTAGGAAACTTAACCATCTTTGATCAATGAGCTAGTCAAGTAGAGGCATACTAGTGACACTATGTTTGTCTATGTATTCACACATGTATTATGTTTCCGGTTAATACAATTCTAGCATGAATAATAAACATTTATCATGAAATAAGGAAATAAATAATAACTTTATTATTGCCTCTAGGGCATATTTCCTTCAAATAGTAGCGAATTCTCTCATCATGAGCAAATAGGGTGGCTATATCACTCAATTTAGTAATGTGTGCCACCACAGTCATGGTAATTAACTCTGGGTCGACAGAGGATTCATAATCCTTATTAGTAACAAAAATAGGTGAAGTAGAAAACTTAGGATCACATTTCATCCCAACATTTAAAGATTCTTCTTTCAGTATGCATAATAATTTCTTAAGATCATATCTTTCATTGCAAGACAGAAAGTCTCTCGCTATCTCCTCGTCCATAACATAACCTTCAGGTATCTTAGGCATTTCATATCTAGGAGGGCTAGGTCTAATAGGTGTTTCAAGATTTTCAGTTTCAGGTACTTCACCAGTTTCAATAATTTCATTAGTTTCAGCATGCTCAATATCTTTAACTCTAGCAAGTTGTTCATCAAGAAATTCACCTAGTGGCACATTATCATCAAGCAAGGTACTAGCATCATCATGAGTATTATCCATAGCAGAAGTAGCATCTTCAACAAATTGCGACATATCAGGATTAATAGCATGTGATGGTGTTGCAAGTCTACTCAAAACAGAAGGTGAATCAAGTGCAGAGTGTGATGGCAGTTCCTTACCTCCCCTCGTCCTAGAGGGAACGATCTTGGTTTTAGTATCCTTCAGATTCTTCATGGTGATAAATAGATAATAATCCCAAGTGACTCAACAAATATAGCTATGCTCCCCGGTAACAGCGCCAGAAAAAGGTCTTAATAACCCACAAGTATAGGGGATCTTAACAGTTTGCGAGGGTAGAGTATTCAACCCAAATTTATAGATTCGACACAAAGGGAGCCAAAGAATATTTGTAAGTATTAGCAGTTGAGTTGTCAATTTAACCACACTTGGAGATTAAATATCTACAGCAAAGTGACCAGTAGCACAGTAGTATGATAGTTTTGATAGTAGTGATAAAGCAGTAGTATGGTAACAGTGATAGCAATGATTTTGTAGCAGTTGAAATAGTAACAGCGGCAGTAGTAAGTTAGAAAGAACAATATGCAGGAAATTAGTAGGTATTGGGTCGGTGGATTCGTTGGATGATATTCATCATATAACAGCCATAACCTAGCGCGATAGACTACTAGCTCCAGTTCATAAATATAATGCGGACATGTATTCCTAAATAGTCATACATGCTTATGGAAAGAGCTTGTATGACATCTTTTGTCCTACCCTCTCGTGGCAGCGGGGTCCATAAGCAAACTAAGGGATATTAAGGCCTCCTTTTAGTAGAGAACTAGAACAAAGCATTAACACATAGTGAATACATGAACTCCTGAAACTATGGTCATCGCCGAAAAGTATCCCAATTAGTGTCACACTGGGGTTTACGGATCATAACACGTAATAGGTGAATATGACTTGCAGGATCGGATCTAGAACATAGATATAATGGTGAAAACATAAACGGTTCAGATCTGAAATCATGGCACCCGGGCCCAAAGTGACAAGCATTAATCATGGCAAAGTCATATCAACATCAATCTCAGAACATAATGGATACTAGGGATCAAGCCCTAACAAAACTAACTTGATTACATGATGAATCTCATCCAACTCCTCACCAACCAGCGATCCTACAAAGGAATTACTCACTCTCGGTGGGGAGCATCATGGAATTGGCGACGAAGGAGGGTTGGTGATGACGAAGATCGAAGATCCCCCTCTCTGGGGCCCCGAACGGACTCTAGATCGAGCCTCCCGATGAAGAACAGGAGGTGGCGGCGTCTCCGTATCATGAAATGGGATGAAACTTCCTCCTCAATTTTTTCTCTAAAGATGGGTATCTAAGGAGTTGGAATTAGGGTCTGTGGGGCCACCAGGTGGGCACAACCCACCTGGGCGTGCCTAGAGGTGGTTGTGTGTCCTGGTGGGTTGTGCTCAACCAGGGCCCCCCTCTGGTGGTTCTTGGCTCCAGTATTTTTTACATATTCTGAAATAATTCTCTAAAAAGTTTCGTTCCAATCCAAGAACTTTTATTTCTGCACAAAAACAACACCATGTTAGTTCTGCTGAAAACAGCATCAGTCCGGGTTAGTTTTATTCAAATCATGCAAATTAGAGTCCAAAACAAGAGGAAAAGCACTAGGAAAAGTAGATACTGGGGAGAAATATCATGGGGTTCATTCAACAAGAGTGCAACAAGTATTGTGTAGTGCCTGAGAGCGTCGAAGCCCGTCCCATGAGCGGCCTGAGCGTGGGTGACTTGGTATGACCTCTCATATTTTCATTACCTCCTCTTTGATTGTGTGTGCATTCCAATCTTTTGAAGCCTTTAAGGCCCAGTTTAAGAACAAGCATTACACTGTCACACATTGTTGGTTTCTCCTCAAAGATTGTCCCAAGTTCAAAGACCAATATGCCGCTTTTAAGAAGAAAAGAACGAAGGCGACCGTGGCTGAGAATGGAGATCTGCTCAAGAGGCCGAGGGGCAAGACCAACTCAAAGGCCGATGAGAAGTGTGATGCATTATCCATCGCCTTGAAAGGAACTTTGCGCGCCATGTTGAATCAAAAGGACGTGCAGGAGGAGAGCGGTAGCAAGGGAGGGAGGAGCAAATGAAGATATACTTGGAGCTCTAGACAAATAAAGCTTGACATGGAGGAGGCCACCAAGAGGAGGAAGCTCGACATTGAGGAGGTCGCCCAAACAAAGAAGCTCATGATCGAAGCCACCAATACCAAGGCAAAAGAGGTGGCGCTAGTTATCATTAGCGTCGACAAGACCGACATGTCCCACGAAGAGAAACATTTGGTTCGCGAACCAGCAAAACGAGATTTTCGAACAAGACGGTCTGAACTAAGGAGGCCCCGGCCGTGGACTATGGCTGTTCTTTTTGAAGGCTCGCTAGTGTGTCAGCCGCTAGCTTTGTTGCCGTTCATTTTGAAGGCTAGCTAGTCCGCAGGCCGCTGACTTTGTTGCCAGTGAGAAAACTTGTTCATTTTGAATGCTAGCTAGCGTGCTGGCCACTGTTTTTTGCCGGTGTGATACTTGGGCTTGGTCGTTCTGTTGGCTGACATATGTTTGCCGGCCGTTGGTATGAACTGTCGCCGATGGCCGCTGGCATGAACCGTCTCATTCAAGATACATCCGGATGCGTCCCATCGGCCTATCCAAACGGATGAAATATTGACAAAATGGACGTCCATTCAAGGTTGTGCGTTAAAGTTGGCCTTACCCATGTGTAGAACTGATGGGGTGTTGTGCTCGTACGCCTTTGTTGAACATGTGTACATGTACATAGGTCTGGTTTTTGTATGCCGCACCTGTAGTGTCTCTCTCGCCTGTATGTACTTGTATCTTGGGAGACAAGACACCGGTCGCACCCCTTGTACCTATATATATGTTCCTAGTGCACGATCAATTATTATCGTTGCACCAAACCATTCTCTACATGGTATCTATCGCAAGTCGATCCTCTCCTGCTTCCGCCTAACCCTAGCCGCCGCCGCCTCGGGCCGCTGCCGCCGCCTCCCTGCGCTGCGATCTCCTTCCCGCGTGTGTCCCATTCCCGATTCCGCTAGCAGCCCCCGATCCCGATCCCCACAACCCGCCGCCCACTAGCGATCCCGCCCGCTACCCACCGCCAGCTCACTACGCTCGCGCGCGCGCCCAGCCACCCGCTCGTTCCCTCGCGTCGCTCGCTGCCAGCCGCCTGCTTCGCTCGCTCACACGCGCCTCAACTCAGCCCGACTCGATCTCTCACGCCGCTCCCTGTCTGCTATTGCATGCTGCCTGCTGCTGCATCGCCGCAATGCATCACCTCCGAGCCACCATGTCTTCCTCTGCCTCTTCCTACTCCAACCCCTTCGCTGGGCCAGACCCTACTGACATCCGCGACATCAACATCCATGACTGCGTCCCTGTCGTCCTCGATGCCACTGACGCCACGTACTTCGTGTGGAAGACGTACTTCTCGCTGCTCTTCCGCGAGAACAACCTCGTGGATCACATTGACGGCTCCGTCGACTCCCGTGCCATGGTGGGCGACTCTGAGTGGACCGCGATTGACGCCACGCTCATCTGGTGGTTCTTCACCACCATCTCGATGGACTTGTTTCACACGGTCGTGAGCGATGGTGATGACGCCCGCGCCGTGTGGGTTAACCTCAACGGCCTCTTCACTGACAACAAGCATCAGCGTCGTGTTTTTTTGCAGCAGGAATTCTTTGACTGTCATCAGGATGATCAGTCTATCGATGACTACTGCCTCCGCCTGAAGACGTTGGCGGATGAGCTCCGTGACATTGGCGCCAAGGATGATGACGACCTCCTTCTCAGCACGCTCACCGCCGACCTCAACGAGGACTTCGGTAACGCCGCCTCCAACCTCTCCCTCATGCCGGAGCCCTCCTTCCCCAAGTTTGTGGCATACTTGCGGTTGGAGGAGCGCCGGATGAAGGGGGTCAAGAAGCGCGTGCAGCACCACGCCCTCGCCGCTGGTACCTCGCGTGGTGCCCCTCCACCGGCCGCCCCGCCCGCGCCTGCGCCCCGTCACCAGCCGGCGGCCCCCGCGCATCCGGGGTTTAACCCCTCCCGTCTGCGCCCCCCGCCCCACCCACTACCCCCAGCAGCCGCAGCAGGGCGGCGGGCGCTATGGAAACCGCCGCGGGGGCGGTCGCAAACAGGTGCAAGGGGGGGCCTCATCAGTAGCAGCAGCAGGCCACCCCGCCCTGGACTTACGGCACCAACCCGTGGACGGGCGTCGTACACGCGTACTCGATGTCGATCCCTCGAGCTCCCACTCCGGGCATCCTTGGGCCTCGGCCGGCGAGCCACCAGGCGCTCTTCACCACGTAGAACGCCGCCCCCTACAGTGGCTACGGCACCGCACCCGTGCTAGCGCTCGCGCCCTCCTACGGCGCTGCGCCGGCCTACGGAGGGTTTCTCCCTCCCCAGGTGTCGCCACCGTGGGACCCGACCCTTCTCACGACTCTGCACTCCGCCCCGTCACCGAGCTCCTACGGTGGCGGCGGTGACTGGTACATGGACTCGGGCGCCACCGCTCACATGACTGCTCATCCCGGTAACCTCACATCCGCCACTCCTGTTCATACTCCCACTCGCAACACCCTTGGTAACGGTTCCTCCATTCCCATTACACATGTTGGTCATATGTCTTTTCCTTCTACTTCTACTCCCGTTAACATGTCTAATGTTCTTGTGTCTCCTAACTTAGTCACCAATCTTGTTTTTGTTCGTCGCCTTGCTTGTGAAAATCCTATCACTGTTGAATTTGACGATATCGGCTTTTCTGTGAAGGACGCCCATACACGGATGGTACTCCACCGATGTGGCAGCTCAGACGAGCTTTACCCGGTGCATCCCTCCGGCGCCACCACCACCCGTCGTCCTGCCGCCTTCGCTGCTAGTGTCAATCTTTGGCACGCCCGCCTCGGCCATCCCAACTTGTTGGGGATATAACTATCAGTTATGACCCGCCCAATGGTGGGTCATAAAGGAAGCCCAGTAAACACTCAATGCGATAGGTTATTAAATCTTATATAAGGCCTAAAGGCCTAGAGGCGGCTTAAGGCCCAATATTGTAAACCGCCATATGTAAGGAAAGACTTGTAAAGAAAGGCATGTAAAAGAAGTCACCGAGCCGGACTCGATTTCTGATCCGGCAAGGACTCTGTAGGACACCAGGCGTCAACCCGTGTATATAAGGGGACGACCCGGTGGCGGCTTAGGGCAAGAAACAAGAGATCAATAACCAAGCCGGCGAACTAGCCTCTTGGTGATCGAAAACCCAGCAATATCAACACAAATAGACGTAGGCTTTTACCTTCATCGTAAGGGGCCGAACTAGTATAAAACCTCTCGTGTCCTTTGTCCCGATCAACCCCTTTAAGCTTCCTAGTTGCGATGGCCCTACGACTAAGTCCTTCTGCTAGGACATATGTCGTGACAATTCCACAACAGTTGGCGCCCCACCATGGGGCCAGCGCATGGTGGATTTGAGTTCTTGAAGGGCGACTTCGAAGGGCTCAAGGGATACGCTATGGGCCGGACGACCAAGAGTCGTCGCGGCAAGCTCTACATCGACAACGAAGGCTGGGGCCCCGAGGCCGGCTCAATATTGAGTACGGGTACCGGGTCCCCTTCGGCGTAATTCATGTCTTCATCGGCCGGATCGGTGAGTCGGGCCCTAAGCCGGACGTCCACACCAACCTCACCGAAACGGCTCAGCGCGCGA
Organism: Triticum aestivum; assembly: GCF_018294505.1. NCBI lineage: Eukaryota > Viridiplantae > Streptophyta > Magnoliopsida > Poales > Poaceae > Triticum > Triticum aestivum. Next base: position 666,889,176 of record NC_057806.1, read on the forward strand.
GGTCTACCCATGTTCAATCTGTCGTGAAGCATGCCTTCATAGGTTGCATCCACGACGGTGAGTACTCTGAAGAATCGGTGGATGGCGGTGAGACGGCCGTCTGTTCTGATGCCACATCATCAACGGGAGAGACGGACTCTTTGTATCAGCTGCAGGATGGCATGCTCGGGGGCTGTTCCGATGGCAGCAGTATTCCGGACCCCCTTGAGCCGTCGAATTGGGTTGGAGTCTTCATGGCAGGAACACAGCCGGGGCAGAACTCCACAGCAGCGGCAGCAGCAACCACCAGGTCGGCCGCAGCCGGGTCAGGAGACCCCGCGTGCCCCCGGTTCAGATTCTGATGGAGCTCATGGGTAAACTGGCGACCCTGTTAACTATCATGGTAGAGTCAGCGAATCAAGCTCAGCATGACGCAGAGGTGGCACACGTACGTGAGTAGATGGTACAAGCTAAAGAAAATTTAGCAGCACAGGAGGTTAAGATGGCCGTGGAGCGGGCAGCTTTGGACGCTCATGCTCAACAGCTTCAAGCAGAGACTTTCCGGCTCTCGGTGGATCTGAACGCGTCAAACGAGGTCATGAGAAGAAGGCATCAGAAAACTCAGTCATGTCTACCTCTGACGCTCGATCATAGGAACCTTTTTCGTACACCCGGGGCTGGGATAAGTAACCCGCCGGAGGCAAATCGGATCGCGACACCCGGGGCACCGGTTCAGCCGCGCGCCATGGAACCGCCTCGTATACATACCACTCCGCCTCATTATGTACCAACACGGTCACTTCTCCAATCCCTTGGAAAACCTCATTGCCGCGTCGGCTCGTTTGGCGGCTCTCCCGATGGAAGGCGACTCGCCAGCGGCGATCGAAACGCGAAGGGTGAGAGAACTTCTTCAAACAGCTCTGGCGCAGCAGGATGCGTACTCTTACAGTCGAGACATGATCCACTGAACTCCTCACCTGAGCCGGAGCCCAAGCTATAGTAGGCATATGGATTCAGGTGACATGTCAAGCAATGTTCAACGCCGCAACCGGCCGCATAGGCATGAGCCGGTTTAGGCCGGGGCCCTTAACTTGGCGGATCAGGACAGGATCCGACAGGGGGCAGAGCGGGCGGTTCAACTGGCAGCAGAGTAGGCGGCTCATCAGACTTTTCTGGCTTATCCAGCAACCTCGGTTGAGGCAGGAGTAGCCACGAGAACCGGAGGTGTCCCATGCCTGGTGTCGGCCATACGTAATGAGCATTTACCAAAGGACTTCAAGGGGCCTCGTAAGGTGCCTAATTACACGGCCGACTTGCAGCCTGGGGCTTGGATTGAGAGTTATGAGATGGCTATGGAGCTGTTGGAGGTCAGCGATGCGGCAATGGCTAAGTATTTCACTATGATGTTTAAGCCGCCCCAGCTTCTGCTTCAAAGGTTCAAAACAACAATTTTTCTCTAACATTAATACTGCCGAGCCGGCATCCATTTTATCAAATGGAATGACTCGTACTTGGTTGAAGGGGTTGCCACCTAATTCCATCGGCTCACGGGCGGAGTTGAAGGCCCGGTTCATTCAGAACTTCAAGGACACATGCAAGCAACCTATGTCAATCGTGGACCTGACTAATTGTAAACAAGAGGAAGGTGAGTTTACAACCCATTGGGTGCATCAGGTCAAGGAGATAATTCATTCATCTGATAAAATGGATGCCGGCTCGGCAGTATTAATGTTAGAGAAAAATTGTCGTTTTGAACCTTTGAAGCAGAAGCTGGGGCGGCTTAAACGTGACTGCAATGACATGGGCCAGTTGATGGCGGCTCTCGTCAAGTATGCTGATTCTGATAGTACCAAGGACCCTATGTCTGATGAAGAAAAGAAAGGGAAGGGAAAGAAGAACAGCAACCGCAAGGGTCACCAGCATAACCCAACAAATCAAGGAGGTAATAAATATAAGGCTGGCAAATTTGTGGCCAACGCCAATGCACAGGGCAATAATCAACGGCACAAGGGTAGGCAACCCCCTCGGTCGGGCGGGTCAGGTCCCACCCTTGAGCAACTATTGAATGAACCTTGTCCAAGACACGACACCCGGGAGAAGCCAGCCACCCATCTGTGGAAGGACTGTACAATCATGAAAGCGTTTAAAAATTCAAATGCATTTGATGGACGTCACGGCCCTGGCGGCGGCTCAGGTGGAGGCGTCTTTCATGGCCCGGGCGCCGGCTCAAGTGGAGGCGGTTTTCACGGTCAGTGACATACAGGTAACCAAGGCAGTTATAATCCACAACATGGCCAAGGTAATCAGCAGCAATCCGGATATCAGAGCAACCCAAAACAGTTGAATAGCGGGTAATATCATGTGTTTATCACTAGCTTGTGCAAGAGGGACCAAAAGCTTCACAAGAGGGCTATCAATGCCGTTGAGCCGGCGATTCCATGTTACTTACGGTGGTTAGAACAGCCTATTGTGTGGAGCAGAGAGGATCATCCTCCCCGGGTTGACAATCCGGCTCACTTGGCCTTGGTAGTAGCGCCTCAGGTCGGTGGATATAAATTCACTAAAGTGCTCATGGATGGAGGCAGTAGCATTAACATCCTCTACTATGAGACGTTTCGTCGGATGGGGTTGACTGATAAGAGTGTTAAGCAATCCAACACTGTTTTTCATGGTATGGTACCTGGCAAATCGGCATACCCAGTTGGCAAGATTGAACTGGAAGTAGCCTTTGGGGATGAATATGATTCCAGAGCGGAGAAATTAATCTTTGAGGTGGTTAAGATCAAAAGCCCATATCATGCTTTGTTTGGACGGCCAGCTTACGCCATGTTCATGGCTCGGTCGTGTTATGTGTATCTGCAGCTCAAGATGTCGGGTTATAAGGGCACCATTACAGTACATGGCAGCCGGAAGATAGCCCTGGAGTGTGAAGAAGGACATGTTGCATACGCTGAGTCTGTTTGTGCAATAGAGGAGCTAAAGTTTTATAAAGATAATGTTGACCCGGCAGACATGATGTCTTTAAAAAAGCCAACAATGGAGCATGAACCGGTGTTGAAATTCAAGTCAGCTGACGACACCAAGATGGTTGATTTTGTGCCCGGCGACTCATCCAAGCAGTTCATCATCAGTGCCAACTTGGATCCAAAATAGGAAAGTGCGCTCATCGAGTTCATCCATGAGAACTGGGACATCTTTGCATGGAAACCTTCTGACATGTCGGGTGTCCCGAGAGAACTCGCTGAGCACACTCTCAATATTAATCCAAAGTTTAAATCGGTCAGACAATTTCTCCAACGATTCAACGAGGAAAGGCGTAAATCCATTGGAGAAGAGGTGGCCCGGCTCTTGGCGGCCGGGTTCATTGTAGAAGTCTTTCACCCAGAGCGGTTGGCCAACCCGGTGCTTGTACTCAAGAAGAACGGTAGCTGGCGCATGTGTGTGGATTACACCGATTTAAACAAAGCTTGTCCAGCTGACCCTTTTGCTCTCCCCCGTATTGATCAGATCATTGATGCCACGGCGGGTTGCGCGCGTTTGAGTTTTCTGGATGCCTATTCAGGTTATCATCAGATAAAGATGGCAGTCAAGGACCAGGAGAAGACAGCTTTCATCACTCCGTTTGGAGCCTTCTGCTATGTGTCTATGCCCTTCGGGCTCAAAGTGCCCAGGCAACTTATCAATGGTGTATGGAGAATTGCCTTCACAATCAGATTGGGCGTAATGTTCATGCTTATGTGGATGATATAGTGGTAAAATCCAGGAAAGAGGAAACCTTGGTCACAGATCTGAAAGAGACCTTTGATAACCTTCGGGTCTACAAAATGATGCTTAACCCGGCCAAGTGTGTTTTGGAGTCCCAGCTGACAAACTCTTGGGTTTTTTTGGTGTCCAGCCGAGGTATTGAAGCTAACCCGGAGAAGATTAAGGAAATCACATCCCTGGCCAAGCCAACATGCATTAATGATGTTCAACGGCTAGCAGGTCGTGTTGCTGCTTTGAGCCGGTTCATCAGCCAGTTAGGGGAGAAGGCGATGCCTTTGTATCAGATGATGAAGAAAATGGATGATTTTGTTTGGAGCGATGCTACGAACTCTACTTTTGAGGATCTAAAGAAACAGCTTGCTGAGCCGCCAGTCCTGGCTGCTCCAGTTGAGAAAGAGCCACTATTGTTATATGTAGCCGCCAACTCACGAGCTGTTAGTGTGGCAATTGTGGTGGAACGCAAGGAGTTTGGCAAGGAACATCCGGTTCAATGGTCGGTTTACTACGTCAGTGAGGTGTTGATTGAATCTAACCAAAGATATCCACATTGGCAGAAGCTCGTATATGGGGTGTTCATGGCGAGCCGGAAGCTCAAACATTACTTTCAGGGTCACCCAATCACTGTGGTTAGCTCTGCTCCTTTGGGAGACATCATTGAAAATAGAGAAGCCACTGGACGAGTCGCCAAGTGGGCCATTGAGCTTGGATCTCATGGGTTGAAGTATGTGCCACGTACTTCGATCAAGTCTCAAACACTGGTTGATTTTATTAATGACTGGACAGAGATGCAGATGCCGGAGGAGAAACCAGACAACACATATTGGACTATTGACTTTGATGGGTCTAGACAGTTGGAAGGCTCGGGGGCTGGAGTTGTTTTAACCTCCCCTCGAGGTGACAAATTTTGTTATGTGTTGCGGCTGATGTTTCCTTGCACTAACAACGCAGCTGAATATGAAGCGTTGCTCCATGGTCTTCGAATGGCTAAAGAGATGAGCCTGAGCCGGGTCCGGTGTCCTGGCGACTCAGATTTGGTAGCTCAACGGGTGTCAGGCAAGTGGGATTCCAAAGATCCTCTCATGACGGCTTATCGCCGCGAAGTTGATGCTGTTGCAGGGCATTTTAAAGGTTATCAGGTGGAGAACATTGACCGTAGGAAGAACGAAGCGGCCGATGCTTTAAGCCGGTTGGGATCTCAGCATAAGCCGGTGCCACCTAACATCTTTTTGGATGTTTTGCATAACCCGTCTGTTAAGTTACCTATAGAAGAAGATTTAGCCGTTCCTGACCCAGAGGCGCAGTTGGTGGCGGCTCTTCACGTCATCCTAGATTGGACAGTGCCGTTCTTGGCTTAGATGACCCGGGGCGAGCTGCCAGCATATCATACACATACAAATGTAATCATAGCATATACATACAATTAGTCTCATCAAATCATGTCATCATCATAATCATCATCCAACACAAAGTGGTCTCTCGTCATCATCTCAAAAATAGCGATACAAGTCTTGATTACTTGCAAATACATCGTCATCCATCTAAACAATGATATACACGAGAAGAGCTATCACTTTGAGAACATGAGTTCGTATCCCTCTCTCACATTAGCGTGAACCTAAACTAACTACTGCCTGTCGCTCGGAAACCGGAAACCGGTACACCTGGGCGCCCAACACTCCGGCCACTTGTCGTATATATACTCCTGGCGTAGCACTTCTTCGCCATCTATGATCTATGCACCTGCATCATCACATGAGTCGATGATATGCAACATATATAGTTGAGCAACAGAAAGAGACAGACTTGGCAAAAATAGAAACAACATATCATAAGCATAAATAACAAAGTTCATCGTACCCCAAAATGCCCTAACTAGAGTGATTTTCGCTAGTCAAGGAGGAGGACGGTTTAATTACATCACAAATAAAGTTTCATCGTGCAAAACTCAAAGTTTTGTCATATAGAAAGTATGGACTAAATGGACACATTGTCATATATCGACAATCACTCCAACATGTCGTTCCATCCATCCAAGTCAGGGAGATAGTCCCCGAGCCTAGTGAAAGGCTTCAGGTCGAGACGCTGAGAGGCTATCCATGTTCGGACGTCTATCCATGACATTTGTCCTTCTCCGTAGAACATCCCTGTTTTTCCGACGACCTCCTTCATGATGATTTGGGCAAGTTCGCGCTGGATGTTATAGAACTCAGCTCGAAGTCGATGATCCTCGATATCTCCTATGTCCTTTGCCCATTGCAGAATATGGGCATCGCCGGAAGAAGGTGCCATGCGAAGGTTCTGGTGATCCCGTCTGTACTCTAGCATGTGGTGTAGGACATAGAATCCATCATTAAGAGAATCGTTCGGTTGCTGGATGCAGTAGAAGTCGGTCTTGTGGCCGAAGGCGACCCGGCCGCCCCTTATCTTCTTGTCCCTGACCTCTCCACCCATTGATTGGTAGTAATACATAGCACTGTCGAGAACATCCTTGATGTGGGTGTAATCCTTTTTGTGAATGTTCTTCGACGAGTCCAAGTAAAGAGCGTGGGAGAATCGGGGGTAGAGGATGATGAGGACGGCGCGCCCGCCGCTGCGCAAAATAAGTCCTCAAATTAATTAGCCTCCACCATGCAAATGAATGATTGAAATCAAAGGACGAAGGATAGCAGCGCGGATGACTTACACGGGATGATAAGGCACGAGAATCGCCCCCTTGTCCTTATTGGCGAGCATGAAACTGACGATGTAATCCCTCGCGTATTCATGGTGATTTGCGCAGACTCCCAAGAAGCCCTCGTGCATGTAGTACGGGTCAGCGACACAGATATGAGATATCTGCTCAACCCTGATGATGTAGTTCATGTGCAAGGCAGAAAGGCGGACAAACGTAAAATCCAGCTTCTTCACGTGAAACATGTCGAATATGTAATCGAATCGGAGGAAGAACTTATCCGCGGGGAAGCTGTCGATGTACGACATTTGCCGCGGAACGTTAACCACGTAGAGTGGGTATCCTGGATCTTTCGAGGCGATGAGGTCTTTCTCTACCCGCAGCACATCATCATGAAGTCTCTTTAGATCGCCGAATCTGGCCCGTAGCGCTGTTGCAGGTAGGATTGGCTGACCGGGGATATGTCATTTATCCGCATCGGGGATATCTATACGGTCCTGAAGCCGAGGCTGCTGAGGCGGCTGGATCATAGAAATAGCTTTTTTGCCTTTCCTCACTCTCTTCCTAAACTTCTTTACTACCGGAAGGTCGTCCATCATATGTTGAGACGGCAATTCAGGCACCAACTCATGACGCTCAAACCCTGAGGAGGCGCCAGTATAGACATACTGTTCAGCAGCGCCATCGTCGTCCTCATCCTCATCCATGGCAACGTCATCAGCGACTAATGGAGCCTCCTCCTTACCCCGTCCGCTATCACCCAACCCGACACCCGACGCTAATTGGGTAGGTGGGGTGTTGATGTTCATACCTTGCTAAGGCTGCGTGCTCGTGGGTGTGCTCCCGGCCGCCTCCAGACGAAGCAGACTCTTTGGCCACAACAGGACCCACCCAGCATTGCAACAATCACCAAGCCGCCGCGGTGTCTCGTCGTCATCCCCCAGTAGTACTGGAGGAGGCAAATTCTCGTGGCCCGGTTTGACACTGGCCATGGAAACCTTGAAGACGTTCGGGGGGATCGGCCGGCTGTGGAACAATGGTTCCTTCAGCTCCATTATCGTCGCCCTCCCCACGTCCACCTTCTGGTCGCCGATGGTGTACAATATGGTGCACGGGGTTTCGTCGGCCTGCAAAGAAAAGTCTGCGACATGAGACATCCGAAAGGCAACGAAAATGGGAGATTATACATTTACATTGAAGGGGGCCGGTGTGACAGATACCGTGAGGGCGTCGAGCTCAGGCAAAGATGAAGCACCGCCTAGCACGTCCGGTGCGGCAGCCGGTGCGGGAGCAGGTGCTGGTGCAATGCTAGTCGAGCTGCTTCCCGCCAAGAAGTCAGCAAGGGGAAAGTTCGCTGCATTTTTTTCTGGATTTTGCCTGGTCCAATTGAAAACGGCCGGAACCAAGGTAGTAGAAATATCTACAGCCACCTGTTTTGCGGCAGCTACCGCTGTTGTGACTGTCTGAGTTGATTTCTTCTCAACCGCAATCTCAACCCTCTTGTCGATGTTTTCTTCATTTAACCTCCGTCTTTCCTTTCTCTCCTCCGTGGTCTCAAGGTAGTACTTCTTCCACGTGGCGCCGTCTCTGACACCGTGCACGCGTCCATACGACAGTCGAGTATCCACTGGTTGTCGTTTCAATATGTTCAACGCCCGGTTGAATGGAGTGTCCCACTTGAGCCTCGCCAATGCCTCAGACGGCGAGTCGCTTTCGGCCGCAATCCTGTGCTGCTCTCTCTGCAAAAGGCACAACGATCGTTTACAAATATGACTAACGTGTGCGGTCGAATTGATCAGAAACTAAAATTACCAGCAGTCTTATGAACTCCGTAATGACCGGTGTTGTCTCGTAAACCTTTTTCACTAGGTCCCAACGGTGCCGGGCCCTGAGGACGTCACGATCCTGCTGGACGGTGAACTCCGCCAAGGGGTCTGCGATGCCCAGACTTGCGGCTTCCTCATCCTCCTTGGCCCATTTGGACCTCTTTCCACCGTAACCACGGCTTCCGAGGTGGTGGCTCCCAAAGTTCCTCTCTTGAAGCCCCTTCATGTACTTAGACTTTTTTGGCATCTTCGTGTCAGGACCCCGACTCAATGTCACATCGATCTAGCCTGTAACACCTCATATCACTTTGCGGCCTCACGCACGGTATTCCCACGGGTGTCGCCTTACTTTTGCCCGGGACCGTTTGCGCCTTTTGGCTCACGTATATGATGATGTCGCTAGCATCCATATGATAAGGAGCCCGGGCTGACATGACTAGTCGTAAACCCAAAGTGGCACAGACTTACAGGAACAGGCATCCATGACCCAACATCGAACGTGTCGGTCATCAGCAAGTGGGTCCGGGCTGTAGCACTAGGCTAGCAGGACTCCGGTAAACCGGGCAATAGCGGGCTAACAGGGCTCCGGTACTCAATGCGTGACATTTCCCCGAAGGGACAGACACAGGAACAAAGAAGGACACATGTCGGCCAGCCTAAGTGTTCCAGAGCAGTAGCAAGCTACCATGGCTCAATGGAAACACTAGGAGACATTTCCCGGTAAGAGAGGCTACTAAAGATAAACAACTAGATAGTCAGATCCCACACATACCAAGCATTTCAATCATACACACAATATGCTCGATATGTGCAAATACAACAAGGCATCACAACTTGACTCTACGACACAAGTACTTTATTTAAAGGCTCAGAGAGCCATACATAACATACATACAAGTACGGGTCACACGACCCACATTCAAGTCATACAGTAATACAAACCAGCAGAGGAAGTAACTTGTCTGAGTACAGACAACTAGTAAAATAAAAGAGGCTTGGAAAGCCTAGCTATACTACGTGGACCTTCACAAGCTCAGGATTACCACCTGGGCCTTAGTCTACTTGTCGATGTCAACGTCTACGAAGAACCCATCAGAAGGGGTTGCAGCGCCTTCTGTAAAATGTAAATTATAGCAACATGAGTACAAAGGTACCCAACAAGACTTACGTCAGATCCTACATACATGCACATTATCAAGAAGGGTTGGTGGAGTTATTGCAGCAAGCCAGCTTTGACTCTTGGCTAAACTATCCTACGAGACTCCAACTTGAAATGGTTTTGTGCACACGAGTCCACTACTCACCACTTCAATACACTACCGAGAATCCATCTCCGTCTTCCTACGGAGGAGCCATCCTCGGCACTCACGCTTATCTTGAGGCTTTTAGTAGTTTCCAGTTTACTTGTCTATGAACTGTATAGGCAACCAAGTAGTCCTTCACCGCGGACGCGGCTATTTGAATAGATTAGGTTAACCCTGCAGGGGTGTACTTCTTCATACACGCTCTCACCACTTACCGCCGTTTACACGACATGTACTCGGCAACCTTCAAGCGGAAGCCCAACGTGGGTGTCGGCCACGACCTACCTAATCACCTAAGTCTCCAATCCAGGTTTATCGCCTATCCAGGTTCCATCCGCAGGGAGTCCGGCCGAGGTTTCCCATACGGCCCCGAACGATGTGTACAGGGTTCCCGAGATACCTAACGGGTATCTAGTACACCGTGCCACGTACCTACCGCATCACAGCCCACCCCTACGGTCAGCACTGTCCACGGCCTCCAGTAGGCTACAAACACCAGAAACTACTTGCAACTCCTGGATAGAGAACTAGGGTGAATAAGAAGCCGAGAGGGTCCATTGGTTTCGGGCCCAATGTATGGTAGTAGCTGATTCTTAAATCACACATACAGATCTCAGTGCTTAAGGTCGGCTTCAATGAAACAACCCACCATGTACTCCTACATGGCCTCTCATCGATACCTTTACCAAATCGTGTTCACCACATCACTCTCAATACCGGCATGATCATTTCACTCTAGCCCATCACCCAGATGAACCAGACCTAACACGACTCTAAGCATAGCAGGCATAGCAAGGTAGGAACAACACATACATATGGCTCAATCAACTCCTACACATGCTAGTGGGTTTCATCTAGTTACTGTGGCAATGACAGGTCATGCAGAGGAAGTGGGTTCAACTACCGTAGCACACAGCAGTTTAAAACGCGTTGTCTTAATGCAGTAAAAGAGAGCAAGAGAGAGAACATGGGATTGTATCGATATGATCAAATGGTTGGTTGCTTGCCTGATGGGTCGGTGCACTGATATTGCTCTTCGTTAGGGTAATCACGGTACTCCTCGGGGGCAGAACCTGCCGCAGAGAACACCGATACACAACGTCACCAAACAATATGCAACAATATGATGCATGCATGAGACATGGCAGTATGAGTGTGTTGGGCTAATGCAACTAAGACCAGATGGGTTTGAGCCAATTTGAACCAAAGATTCAAATTCCAAACACATAAATGGCCCTTTAAAGTGTTTTATCTTGTTCTGCACTAAACCTCAAGTTAGCTTGTTTAAACATGCATCAAACTAGTACAGATGGATAGATTGGATTTTTCTGATCATTTTTCATATATAATTTGTTTGATTTGGAGCTACGGTTGAATTTATATGAATTTTTGAAGTTTGGGTTATTTTCTGGAATTTATAAATCATTTTGGATTTATTTTAATTCCAGAAAAGGTTTACTGCATCAGCATGAGGTCATGCTGACCTCAGCAAGTCAACAGACCCGGTCCAGGTCAAACCTGACGCGTGGGTCCAGGGTGTCAGTGGCTGATTAACTAATTTAATTTAGTTTAAACTAATCTGGATAATTAGCAGAAGGGGGCCCCACCTGTCATTGACTCAACAGAGTCAACCAGGGCCCACCCGTGGTCAAAGTCAACACGGCTGCACCGGCGTTTAGCCGCCGGCGAGCCCGACGCGGCGGCGGAAGTGGTTTTGGCCGTTCCGGCCACCAAATGGGTCGCGGAGGGCATCGGGGTGGAGCTGAGGACGAGCCGCGGCTCTTGGTGGAGTCAGTTGGGGTCGGGGTGGCCGGAGTTGGCGCCGGCGACGACCTAGGCGGCCACCGGAGTTCGTTTGAAGGCGAACTCGGGGCTAGGTTGTGCGGTGAGGTGCGGGAAGTGCATGGTTGGACCCAACGCAGCATGGTGAGTGCGATGGACACAGAGAGGTGGCCGGAGGATGGCCGGGAGCACGTTGGCGACGAGATACACGGCGGTGCGTGCGAGTGATCTTCGTGCGGTGGCTACACGGCTTGGGGGCGAGAGAGGAAGGGTAGGAGGGGTAGCTAGGCTCACAGAGCACCCGTAGAGGCCACCAGCGGGGTCGGGGACGAGCTGATGCGGCGGCGACGGTGAAGGGGATCTCCGGCGATGGCGGTTCGGTCGAGGTCCATGCGGTGGCTTCGGGGCATGCGAGCGCTCAGGGCTCGGCTTGCTCAAAGGAGAGGAGGGTGCGGAGCTCCTGGACACGGTGGCGCGGTGTGGGGTTGACGGAGAGCGTGGCTACGGCGAGGGAGTGGCAGCGATGGCGTCGGCCATGGCGTGGGAGAGCGAGGGAGAGGAGTTGGGGGAGAATGGAGGTGTCCTGGGGGTTCACGGCTCGACGTGGAGTTCATCCAAGCCAGCAGCGAGGCGAGGAGGTGAAGCAGGGCGACGGCCAGCTGCGTGGCGCACGCTGCGGCCGCCGTCGGGCACCTGCCTGCCTGCCTGGCCGGCAAGCAGCTCGCTGGCGCGGCGCTGGGCTGGGTCGGCAGGTGGGCCGGGTTGCAGGCGCCAGGTAAGTTTTCCTGTTATTTTCCTTTTTCTATTTTTCTGCAACTTCGTTGAATTTTTAAAAATACCTAGAAAGTTCCAAAATTCACCAAACTGCTCCTGGTTCAAAGTTGGAATATTTCCAACATGAAACATTTCAGTTTAGGAATATTTGAGCATTTGAAATATTTTATATAATTTTAAATGCCCAAATTCAAATACTTATCATTTAATCCAAAGACCCTAAGATGACCTAGAAAATTGTGCAACACTTTTGGCAGAGGTTCTGAACCAGGACAAAAATGATGGACATTTTAGAAGGGCATTTCAGGTTCATTGAAATTATTTTTAGTAAACCCTAGTTGTTTTCAGAGGGGGCTGGGGGTTCTGGCATCCCCATTTCAAGTTTCTGATGAAAGAGTAGACATGATGCAACACTCTAATGCATGATCTAGCTAGGGTGTGACACTTCGGCCTCGCAAGCCTCCTTGAATATTTGAAACTGCTCTTCCGTGATTGACGGATTATCCTTTACAATCTCGGAGTAGGGTTCCTTCTTGTCGATGATCCTTGCTTTCACTCGATTTTTCCAAGCGGCCAACGCGTCGCTAAACTTGGTCATGGCGTGTTTGTTTATCTTCTTCATTGTCGGGTCCTCATCTGGATCTTTATAGTCATTCTCATTCCGGCCCGGGAACAAGAATATCTAGTGAAACTTCTTTAGGAGGGAGCTCCTCATATTTTCTATCTTCTGTAGTTTCTCATCGTTGATGGTGGCGGTTGTCCGTACGATGCAGCCTATTTGATTGCCATAGCATCGACGCGCTTCCTCGGGCGTCGTTGGCTCAAAATTGCCATCGTCCACCTTCGTGACCACCCCTCTAGTAGTCCTGACTTTGTTAGGAACCGGTTGCCTCTTTGCTTTCGGTTCTACACCAGCTCCGCTCCCTAAGGCAGCGCCGGTCTTGATGCCGGTCTGAGTCTGAGCGCCGGTCTCAGTCTCAGCACCGTTCTGCGTGTCGGTCTCAGTCCCCGATGCCACTGGTGGGCCCAGCAATAACATTGGTTGATCGTCGGTAAGGCTAAAAAATTCGTCTGCCGCCCGGTAGGCGTCGTCGCAATCACCAGAACCCTGTCCTTCATCGTTGCTAGCCATGTTTCCTATGATTAAATCTAGTCAATTAATTCCAGACCTAATAAAATGAATAATGACATAAAAAGGCCTATTGTTTTGCAGGAATGTTGACTCCTTCCTGGTGCGGCAAATCACGGGCACTCGATATGTCCTAGTTTGTAGCACAAGTCATGCCGAAATTCATGGAAAATTTCGGCATGACCTTTGCTAAAAACTGGACAAATCGAGAACCTGAAATTTGCCGGAAAAGAAATGAATCAACATTCCGGCAAAACATAGGCCACTAAGCATCATTCCCTGGAAACAGTGTCCAAATATACACGAGCAACCACATCTCCAAATTTCGCAAGCTAATTCAAAAACAAATTGTAGAAGAAAATTCATTTAATTACTAATAGAACAAAATTCAGTTAACTTTAGTGCTCTATAATGACGAAAGGAAAAAAATTCAGTTAACTACTAATTTCATTCATTTAGGTTATTCATTTAACATCACCTAATTAACCTACTGTACCACTACTACTAGCAGCACTACTAACCTAATTAACCTAGCAAAACTCTAGTGCCCTAACTGAAAAACATCTAATTAACATCTACTAGTACCACTATTGCCCTAACCTAATTAACATCTACTAGTATCACTATATACTATACAAGCAGCATCTACACTAATTAAACCCTACTGTCCTAACTAACTTTGCTCTACTAATTTTGCTCTACTAATTTTTCTCTAAAATGCAGAGAGAGATGAGTGGGGGGAGGGGTGGGGGACTTACAGAGAGGGGAGAGAGGGCGAGCTCGGGCACGGGCAACGGCGGTCCTGGGCGGGCTCGGGCGGCGGTGAGGTGGAGGGCGCCGACGGTGACGTCGAGGGCGGCCTCGGGCGGCGGCGGTGAGTCTGAGGGCGGCCTCGGGCGGTGGCGGTGAGGATGACGGCGGCCTCAGGGGGAGACGGTGAGGTTGCGGGCGTCCACGCCGACAGGAGACGGCAGCGAAGTGGGCGACGGCGAATTGGAGAGACAACGGCGAGGGCGAGGGATTTGGGGAAGAAGTGGTGGCCGGGGGGCGGGGGGACCGCTGTTTAAGTGAAACGTAACGGTAGCGAGTTTCCGGAAACGTGCTATAGCTATGTTAGCTATAGCGCGTTTACTGAAACCCGCTGCTGCTATTCCTTTCTCCTTTTTTCCTTTTTTCTTTTATTTTTCTTTACATTTTATTTTTTCCTTTCTCCTTTTTCTATTTCTTTCATTTTCATTTACTTTTCTACCTGTTTTTCACTTTATTTTATTTCCGTTAGCAGCAGCGCCTTACACGTAAGCGCGCTACAGCTAAAGAGCGTAGCAGTAGCGCTGGGCTAGTGTCGGGGAGAACTGATCCACGAACACCTATGGGGCCGGCGGACCGGGCCCCTTTCGGTTTGGCGGGGGGCGGAGGTCGCACGAAGAGCAGATCGAGGCGAGGCACACGAGAAGTTTACCCAGCTTCGGAGCTCTCCGGAGAGATAACACTCCTACTGCTGCTTGTCTGATTGCATTATCTGGTGTTCTTGCTCTCGAGAGAGAGAGTGTGTGAGGTTCTCTGGGCTACGAATGAATCGAAGCAAAACTGTCCGAACCTCCGAACCCCCAACCCCCTCTACGTTGCGCATGGGCCTCCTTTTATACGCTAAAGGGGTCACCGACAGGTGGCAACGCAGAGGAGGGTAAAAATGTAAAAAGCGAGGTAGTTGATACAGTTGCTTGTACAGTGCACCCTACCTAACCCTGACGGCAGGGGACAAGGGCATTAAATGCCCGTCTGAGTCGCCCGAACAGTGCAGAAAAGGACCGTTAGGGGCGCCACTGTTCGCCACGATGGCGATCTTGTCAGCTTCGCATGCCACTGCGCACCGCTGGCTGCACAGCCTCCCGCCACGCGCACCCGGAGAGGTCCCCAGAGCGACACGTTGGTGGATGCGCTGGAGCGTGGGCACAGAGTGGCCGCCTGCCGCGGCAAGCGCCTTGCCGCTGCTGTTATCTTGTCGGGTCCGGAAGCTTGTCGCTCACCGGGCCTCGAGGTACCTTGGTTGGTCTTCCCGGCAAGCTCCTCTTGCCAGGGCCTTGTTGCGTTGCCGGAGCGCGTGGCGCGTCGCGGCAAGTTCCTTGGAGCGCCTTGGTTGGCCTTCCCGGCAAGCTCCTCTTGCCGGGGTCTTGTCTCCTTAAATACTTTGTTCTTGGATGGCTCCAAGGGAACCTTGGGGGATCTTGGCGATCGCCCGGCAAGCCTTTGCCGCGGGGTGCTGCAACTGCCCGTGCACAAGTTCGGGGTACTAGGGTACCCCTATTCTAGTACACCGACAGCTAGTATACGCGCTACTGCTAGGTTGGGCTAGCCATGTGCGCCCAGTTCAAACATAGCAGCAGCGCTTTTCGCTAGTACGCGCTACTGCAAAAGTCATAGCAGTAGCGCAGTTTATTTACGCGCGCTGCTACTAATTAGCAGTAGCATTTGATTTTGTACAGTGCTACTAGTAACATTCTGTGTATAAGGTTTTCCCTAGTAGTGTGAATACTTACGGCCACGGATTCTCCATAGAAGGTCGCCGCTTTTCTCTGAACTGAGTCTGGTTGATGCAGCGGCCAAGGTCAACGATGACGAGATGCTCTGCGACGGCGCGGAGCTCGAGCAGGAGCGGAGGTCGCGAGAGGAGGAAGACGAAGAAGAGAGGAGAATGAGAAAAACCGGTTGCGTGCCTATTTATAAGGAAAAGGCGAACAGACGGGCGCGAAAAACAAGGAAGACCCAAATAATGGTTATCCAACTAAACGGACGCCTCGATTCTCGGGAGGCATTAAAGATGAAGATCCGTTGAGAGATGACGTCATAATTTTTTTGCGTTTGCAGTATCCTCTTTAGCGGAAAGCGAGTGACGACTGTGATCTCATGTGCTTGGAAGTAATGGCGCAGCTTTCTCGAGGCCATGAGGAGGCCGAAAAGCAACTTCTGCACACCAGAGTACCTTGATCTAGCCCCCTGCAGAAGAGAACTGACAAAGTAAACTGGGCGCTGCACCATTCTCCTTGGCATCTTATCATGCTTCTGCGCAAACCCATGTTTGTCGGGACCAGAGCTTGTCGGCGAAGCCCCCTGCTTGTCGCTGGATGGATCTGCCGTGGTTGCTGGCTCATCATCCGCCTCCCTCTCCGCCACTAACGCAGCACTAACCACTTGATTGGTTGCTGCTATATATAGCAACAACTTCTCTTGCGGCTTAGGTGCGACAAGCGTCGGAGTGGAGGACAGGTATCTCTTCAAGTCCTGTAGCGCAGCCTCCGCTTCCGGAGTCCATTTCATTGGACCTGCCTTTTTCAAAATTTTGAAAAAAGGCAGGGTGCGCTCAGCGGATCTAGAGATAAACCTGCTGAGAGCAGCCACGCAACCGGCAAGCCTTCGTACATCCTTGACGCGCTTTGGTGCTTCGATCTTCTCGATGGCTTTGATCTTGTCAGGATTGGTTGCAATTCCCCGCTGAGACACGAAGAACCCGAAAAGCTTGCCGGAAGGGACTCCAAGCACGCACTTCTCGGGGTTAAGCTTGAGGTTGATCTTGCGCAGGTTTGCAAATGTCTCGTCTAAATCTTGAATCAAGGTCGCTTTGTTCTTGGTCTTGACCACTATGTCATCCATGTAAGCTTCCACATTTCTGTGCATTTGCGGCTCAAAAGCATGGTGGACTACCCTTGCGAATGTTGAACCAGCATTCTTCAAACCGAAAGGCATCCGTACGAAGCAGTACATGCCACACGGGGTGATAAATGCGGTTTTCTCTTCATCTTCTTCTGCCATGAAGATCTGATGGTATCCTGAGTATGCATCAAGAAATGAAAGCAAATCACATTCGGCTGTGGAGTCAACAATCTGGTCAATACGCGGCAAGGGAAATGGGTCCTTGGGACAAGCTTTATTAACATCAGTGAAGTCAATACAAAGTCTCCATTTCCCGTTAGCTTTGCGCACAACAACAGGATTGGCCAACCACGTGGGATGGAGTACTCCTCTGACAAGGCCTGCTGCTTCCAACTTCTTGATTTCTTCTGCGATGAATTCTTGGCGCTCTACTGCCTGCTTCCTGACTCTCTGCTTGACGGGCCGCGCATGAGGACAGACGGCAAGGTGGTGCTCAATTACTTTCCTGGGAACACCGGGGATATCAGACGGTTGCCACGCAAACACGTCGACATTCGCCCGCAGGAAAGCAACGAGCGCGCTTTCCTATTTGGGGTCAAGAGTGGCGCTGATGGTGAAGGTACCACCAGTGCCATCCTCCTTGGCGGACACCTTCTTAGTCTCAGGTGGAGCTGCCATTGCCTTCTTTCGCTTGCCGGTGGAGCTCGACGGTGCGTTCTCGACGGTAGCACAGCACTCCGAAGAGGTGCGCTTGCTGGAGTGGGCATCAGAGCTCTTGCCGGACTTGGTCTTCTTCTTCTCCCCGGGAGCTTCAGCGGCAAGTGTCCTGCGTTCTGCTGCGGCTGCTGCTTCCCGGTAGATCTTGTCGGCACAGATAAGAGCATCCTTCTTGTCGCCAGGGACAGAGATGACACTTATTGGGCCTGGCATTTTCAGTACGTTGTACGCATAGTGAGAGGCTGCCATAAACTTGGCGAGTGCCGGATGGCCAAGGATTCCATTGTAAGGTAATGGAATGTCGGCAACGTCAAACGTGACCCTCTCAGTCCTGAAGTTCAGCTCACTGCCAAATGTTACCGGCAACGTGATCTTTCCCTTTGGCTTGCTCCTCCCCGGGTTGATTCCTTGAAATGTGCCGGTCTCTTCGAGCTCGCTGTCAGGGATCTGGAGCTTCTGGAGCACCGCGGAGGAGATCAGGTTCAAGCCGGCCCCGCCGTCAACTAGCATCTTAGTGACCTTGAGGTTGCGGATTGTTGGTGAAACCAACATCGGCAAGCACCCGACCGCAGTTATGCGATCCGGGTGGTCCTCAATATCAAAGATGATAGGCATGTTGGACCATTTCAGAGGCTTGCATGACTCGACGGGTGGTTCTGCTGCATTAACTTCCCGCACCCACTGCTTGAGCTGGCGGTGCGAGGCATGCAGAGAAGCACCACCGTCAACGCACAGGACATTTGTAGCTTTCTGGAACTCCTGCTCATCAGTCTCCTCATCATCCATATCTTCATCTTCGTTATCATCTTCATCCTTGTCGCGGCCACGGGGAGGTCTGTCTCCTTGCCGCTGCTTGGCCTTGCCGCGGCGTCCTCCTCGGCCGGGACGTTTCTTGCCGGATCCACCAGCTCCTTCCTGGGCCTTCTCCTTGTCGCGCCGCTCGTATTCAGCTTTCTGTTGCTCAACAAGCTGCTCGACTCTCTTACAGTTCTGAAGATCATGGCCCTTGGTGCGGTGAATCTTGCAATACTGCTTGTTGGTGCCGTCCTGCTTGTCGGCGACCGCCACCTCCGCGGCAACCTCCTTGCCGGAGTCACCAGCTTTGGCTTCCTTGGCGCCGCCACCGTTGCCGGACTGCTCAACAACTAGCACTTCTTTGCCTTTCCTCCTTCTGTTGTTCCGCCGCCGGTTTTTCCTTGTCGGGGCAGCATCTTCACTGTCAGATCCTCCCGCTCCTATATTTTCTCCGGGGAGTCTCCTCCCTTCCTCAGCACGCGCACACTTGTCGGCCAGTGCATATAACTCACTGACGTCCCTGATCTTGCACATCGCCATTTCCTCCCGCATCCTGCGGTTCCGCACGTTCTGATGGAACGCGCTGATCACCGCGGCAGGGTGGACGTCTGGGATGTTGTGCTGCACGCTACTGAATCTCTGAATGTACTTGCGCAGGGGCTCTCCTTCCTTCTGGGCGAGCAGATGAAGATCACTCTCCTGGCCATGAGGCTTGTGTCCGCCGGTAAAGGCGCCGACAAACTGATGGCACAGATCAGCCCAAGAGGATATGGAGTTGTCCGGCAAGTGCATGAGCCAGGATCTGACATTGGGCTTGAGCACCAGCGGGAAGTAGTTGGCAAGGATCTTGTCATCTCGTCCCCCGGCAGCTTGCACCGCAATGGTGTAGATGCTGAGGAACTCTGACGGATGCGTCTTGCCGTCGTACTTCTCCGGTACGTCTGGCTTGAAGTTCTTTGTGCTGGGCCACTGGACTTGCCGCAGCTCACGAGTGAACGCAGGACAACCTACCGCGTACGGCAGATCGCCTGGTTCCCCTGGCGCATGCATGTCAACAGAGGGCCCAGCGTGCTTGTCGGATTGACGTCGCGCTTCTCTTCGGTGCTCGATGCGGGTTCGAGCGTCTTCTTGTTGTCGATCATGAAGAACTTGGCGCTGATCGCGACGAGCTCGTGGATCCGACGATGCAGTGGAGTCGCTGTCGAGGTGGATCCGGCGAGTCGGCGATCTTGGCCTTCGGGGCGGTGATTGCATGGTAGTTGCACCTCCGCCCGTTTCGTCGCCACCGGCTCGCGTCCGGCGGTCCTGCCGCGGCGGCGACGCGCTCGGCCGCCGTGGAGTGTCGCCATTGGCGTAGCCGATGAGACTCTGAATGGTGGCCCTCCATTCGTCGATCTTGTCCGACGTCGGAGGGTAATCTAGGAGAAGTTGAGCTCGCGCCAAAGCTTCTGCTGGAGTGGTGGGTGGCAGTGGCGGACGGCGCGAGGAGCGGGACGTGCTCGAACTTCTAACTATGTTAGAAGGAGCAGTATCCCGTCCAGGCGACCGTGCCCCGCTCGTGCCAGCACGCTGGCGTGCATGCTGGTCTTGAGCGCCCCGAGATCCACCAGCTTGGTCTTGGGCTATCATGCGTATGGCACTGCTAGTGCCATGACGCTGTTGATCTTGCGCCTCCTGAGAGTGGCGTGGAACATGTACAGTCGCCGAGGTTTGTGCAGCCTTGTTCTTGGACCCGGCGGCATCATGAGCTTCCTCGTCGACGTCCTTTCTTCCGCCGGCGTCCATCCACCACTCGTTTGCTCCAACGGTGGCGGAAGTGACGTGGATGGAGCGGCTGCCGCCGAAGTCTTCTTCTTCGGTGGCATGCTGATGAAGGGAATGAAGATCTAGCTCGTGTGAACGCCGGATCAGGTTCACACAATCTCGACGCCCCCTACCTGGCGCGCCAAAGATGTCGGGGAGAACTGATCCACGAACACCTATGGGGCCGGCGGACCGGGCCCCTTTCGGTTCGGCGGGGGGCGGAGGTCGCACGAAGAGCAGATCGAGGCGAGGCACACGAGCAGTTTACCCAGCTTCGGAGCTCTCCGGAGAGATAACACTCCTACTGCTGCTTGTCTGATTGTATTATCTGGTGTTCTTGCTCTCGAGCGAGAGAGTGTGTGATGTTCTCTGGGCTACGAATGATCGAAGCAAACTGTCCGACCTCCGAACCCCAACCCCCTCTACGTTGCGCATGGGCCTCCTTTTATACGCTAAAGGGGTCACCGACAGGTGGCAACGCAGAGGAGGGTAAAAACGTAAAAAGCGAGGTAGTTGATACAGTTGCTTGTACAGTGCACCCTACCTAACCCTGACGGCAGGGGACAAGGGCATTAAATGCCCGTCTAAGTCGCCCGAACAGTGCAGAAAAGGACCGTTAGGGGCGCCACCGTTCGCCACGATGGCGATCTTGTCAGCTTCGCATGCCACTGCGCACCACTGGCTGCGCAGCCTCCCGCCACGCGCACCCGGAGAGGTCCCCAGAGCGACATGTTGGTGGATGCGCTGGAGCGTGGGCACAGAGTGGCCGCCTGCCGTGGCAAGCGCATTGCCGCTGCTGTTATCTTGTCGGGTCCGGAAGCTTGTCGCTCACCGGGCCTCGAGGTACCTTGGTTGGTCTTCCCGGCAAGCTCCTCTTGCCGGGGCCATGTTGCGTTGCCGGAGCGCGTGGCGCGTCGTGGCAAGTTCCTTGGAGCGCCTTGGTTGGCCTTCCCGGCAAGCTCCTCTTGCCGGGGTCTTGTCTCCTCAAATACTTTGTTCTTGGATGGCTCCAAGGGAACCTTGGGGGATCTTGGCGATCGCCCGGCAAGTCTTTGCCGCGGGGTGCTGCAACTGCCCGTGCACAAGTTCGGGATACTAGGGTACCCCTATTCTAGTACACCGACAGGAGCCCCCGGGCCTGGGCCAGACACGGTGTCGAGCGCTGTTGGGCCAGGCCCAAGACAGGGCACGGGCACACGCGGGCTGGGCCACGCCAAATCTTGTTCCGTATCCACCGCGCTCTCTCATAACGGCACGCGTTGAAAGCGGCATCGTGGGAGAGATCGTGGGTGGTTGTTTATTTGGAAGGCCGAAACATCCGCCCCGTCCCTCTTTATAAGCAGAGGAAACAGGGGCAGTTCGTTCCCCCTCGCTGGTTGCTGCTACTCCTTCTTCACAAACTCCGCCGCTCCCCCCTTCTTCTCGAAGCCGAGAGAGCAGCGTTCCGCCCCCCCCCCATTGCCACCAGCATCACCACGCCGTCGACCTTCCCCACCACCTCCGCCATGGCCCCGAAAGCCGACAAGGGAAAGGGCGTGAAGTCGGCCGAGGCGCAGCGGCTCGCGGCGCTGCGGAAGGAGCGGGCGATCTTCACCCCCAGCTCGGCGTGCAGGAGCTGAGGGAGTACTTCTACCTCTTTTGGGCGACGGAGACGCGTGCGCATCCGCGCACGAGGGTACTCCCGGCCGCTGCCTCGGAGTCGGCTCCAAATGGGTACCCGTTCTTCCCGCTATTCTTCTATTGCGGGCTCTGCCCGCCCTTCTCGGAGTTCTTTTGTGACATTATGAACACATATGGCTTCCGCCTCCTTGACTTCACCCCCAATGCTGTCCTGACCATGGCAGTTTTCGCACACTTGTGCGAAAACTTTGTCGGAGTCCACCCTAGTGTAGCCCTTTTCCGCCACTTCTTCATGCCTCGGGTAGAGAGAGGAGAGCCGCTTGCCGGAGGGATTGCTTGGATCTCGAGAGTCGGCAAGAAGGAGGCGTACTTGGAGGGTGAGCTCCGCAGCAAGTGGGAGGAGTGGAGAGCGGAGTGGTGTTGGATCGTCGAGGAGGATCCGCAGCCCTTCACCGCCGTGCGCCAAACTCCAATAGTGCGCGGCAATGACTGGAGCAACGTGGCCCCGGAAGACGAGAGGCTGAAGATCGCCATCACTAGGATTCTTCGCCTCAGGCTTGCCGGGCTCACCGTAGGTGCTGTCGGGGCAGATTTCCTCCGCCGCCGCATTGCCCCCCTGCAGGAGAGGGGGAGGCCCGCCTGGGAATTCAAGAATTCGGCGGACATCATGAGGCTGCGGCCGGGCCTCAACTACAACTTCACCGTCTTGGAGTTGGATGCAATGCTCTTGGAATTATTCAAACGCGACCCCCAGCACCCATTCACACTGCCGAGGGGCGTAGTTCCTTTGTGCAATAACTCTTCGCTTGACCGGATCCGCGCCATGATGCCGTTGTGCGATTCACACGGCATCGTCCCAACTTGGCAAGAGCCTGCGGATGACGTTGTGCGAGCGTTCTTCGACACCTTGGAGGAAGTGCCGGTCCGCGCCGACGAGCAGAAGAGCCTCACCCGTGACACCACCGACGAGGAGCTGCAGCTCATCGCTACTAGGGCGGAAGAGGCTGCGGCCGCAGCTGCTGCGGGTGTGTTTGGGTTTACTGTGGAGGAGGCGGAGGCTGCAGAGGCGGCAAACCTTGCCGAACGCGCGGAGTTCATGGGCGAGGAGGAGCCTGCCGGTTCCGAAGCCGAGTCGAGCGAGGCCGGCGAGGAGGAGGCTGAGCCTTCAGAGAGCTTGCCGCAGGCGGAGCCCCCGGCCCCGCCAAGGAGGCGCCTTCGCAGGGCCGGGGACGCAGCGGGGCGGCAGCCGGCTCCACAGCCACCGAGCCGCGCGACGCGCTCTACCGCGGCAAGCAACGTTGCCGCGGGAGCGCCTCACGCAACAGCGGCAACTGGAGCGGGATCTTCCCGGGCCACCGCCACTGCCCCCGCCAAGCGGGCAAGGGATCCTACTCCTCCACCTCGCCGCACCGGAGGAGGGCCGGACTTCGATCTTTCCGCGCTCAGCTCCGATGAGGAGGAAGAAGAGTGAGTTTCTTTGGTGCTCTTATAATCCTTCAATCTTGCTGTTTATATCTTGTATCTGACTTGCTCCAATCTGGACTCCTTTCTTTTCAGAACACTGGCCCAGAGAGCGGCGAAGAGGGCCAAGGCCGCGGTGATCGTCATCGAGGATGACCCCATCGTGTCAGTAGGAGGTGGGTCCGAGACCACCTTGACGGACCCGGCAATCACCCCTCGAGCAGCCCCCAGCGCAGCCCCCAGCGTAAGTTCATAGTTTAGCCTTCTGCTGCCGGGCGCGCTTGAGTGCTTTTTCCTTTGTTGATATCTTGCTTGTTGACTTGTGCAGGAGCAGAGCAGCCTCATCAGGAGCGCCCAGAGGCCGGTCCCGAAGTGCCACCTGCTTCGACTGCGCCGCCAAGGGAGGAGTCCCCGGCAAGGGAGCGCTCTCCGGCAAGGGGGGACTCTCCGGCAAGGGACGGTACTGTTGGTCCTGCGACGACCGAGGCCGCAACTGAAGATCTTGGCGCAGGTAATCCACTTGCCCAGAAACTTTCCCTTGGGTTCTGCTTCTTCCGTTTTTCCTTTCTTGGATTTTTGATTGATTTTCCTCCCTTCTTCGTTCTTCAGACCCATCTTCGGCTGAGCCAATGGAGACAGAGGGCGCCGGCGAGGAAGGTGCCGGTGCTGATGAGACCGCCGGCGAGGGGGCCGCCGGGGCTGCTGCTGCGGAAGCCGGCGAGGGGTCGGGCGATCGCACTGACGACCCTGAGGCCGCAGGAGCGCCGGGCGCTGCACCGACCGCCGAACCCTCTGCCGCTTCTGCGGAGCCGGGCTCCGAGGAGCCCCAGCCCGGCGCCTACTTGCAGGCCGGTGACAATATCTTCATCAAGCTACCCTGGGCGTCGAGCTCCAGGGCGCCGGTCGAGGGGGAGACTTTTGACGGGGAGGTGCTCGCCTCTGCTGGACTGTCATTGGTTGACGCGCCCGGCAGCAGCAGTGGCGAGCCTGAGGAGGAGCAGCTGCTGCGGAAGCTGCTGTCACTCTACCGCACCCGGCAAGCCAAGCTGGCTTCCCGGGAAGCGCTTGTCGCGAAGGCGGGAGTTGACATGGAAAAGCGCGCGGAGGAGCTCCGGGGCCAAAATCAAGAAGCTCTCCGGTCCCTGGCGCAGGAGCGGGAGCGAGTCGACGAGGAGCGCACGGCCTTTCTTCTCGAGAAGGCCGAGGCTGAGGAGGAACAAAGGCTGGCTGCCGAGAAGCAGTCCGCGCGGGAAGGTGAACTAGTGCAGCGGAAGGCCCACCTCGACAGCTACGAGGAAGAGCTCGCCGAGCGCGAGCGAGCACTTGGCGGGGCGCTCAAGGAGGCAAAGGACGCCGCGGCAACTGCAGAGGCCGCCAAGAAAGAGCTAGAGGAGAAGGTGGCGCAGCTGGAGGCCGATATTGGGAAGAGCGGCGAGGAGCTTGCCGCGCTCAAGCGTGAGCGCGAGGAGGAAAGGATGCTGCCGCCCACGGTGAGCTGCAAGGCCTTCTCGCTGAGAGGGGCAAGGAGCTCAGCGCCGCCAAGGATTCCAAAGCAGACCTGGAGCTGAAGCTGGCCACGCTGACGCAGACGCTGGAGGCCGCCAAGGAGCGGGAGAAGACCTTGGCGGAGAAGGTCAAGGCTGACGCGGCGCTGCTGGAGAGCATTGCAGTTACCCAGAACTCGTTCAGAGACACAGTGGAGCACTGGACCGAGGGTCTGGTGAACACTGCCGCAGTCATCAACGAGGAGCTGGCGCAGCTGGGGATGGAGGACTTTGGGTATCCTTCCGACGAGAGTCTTCAACCCAGCGCCAAGCTCAGCCTGTTCTTCAAGGGCGTGGCGACGGCACTCCAGCGGCTCCGGGAGAGGATCCCGAAGCAGCTGGCCGACGAGTCGCGCAAAATCTGCGCCGGGGTTCTCCAGAAGGTGCTGATGAAGGTAGCCTTCCGCAATCCAGGCCTCAGCTTCACCAACGTCCTCAGGTCCTTGCCGCCTGACGCCGATCTGGATGCACTCAAGGCCCTTGTCGCACCCATTGTGGACAAGGTGAGCGAGATCAAGAGAGTCGAGGGCGGACGCGTAGATTAGGCCGCCCATTTCTTCTTTTCCCTTGTCGCTGCTAATCATGTTATGAAAACAGTCTGTTAGAGCTGCGACAAGTTATCTTTGTAATATAACTTTATTTCTGTTATCAATTGCTATGTTATTTCCTCTACTAGATTCCTTCCTTTGTATGTTTTTACCCTACGCTTCTAGGGAACTTGTCGGCGCAGGCGCCCGAGCCGCGAGCGCTGAGTGCGGAACTTCAGCAGCCTGCTGGCGGCGCTGCTTCCGACAAGAAACCTTGTCGCGACTAGATGCAGCACGCTTAAGCTGTTGAGCGGACTCGAAACAAAGTAAGGGCGCAACTAGCCACGAGTTGGTTCCTCCGCGCACAGGTTTTCCATACAAAGCAGGGTCGTTCGAGGAAGATAACTCAAAAATTTAAAAAGTGATTGCTCAAACTTTGGCAACTTAGCTTTTCTGTCATTTGCTTCCCGGTAAGGCAAGTCTTTGCTTGAACGACGCCTGGCCCATACCACAATCTTCTCCTCCCCCCCCCCCGGCAAACTTGTGTGCGAGAGAACCTTCTTTTCCTTTAAAAGAAAAAGAAAGAAGAGAAAATAATAATATGGAGCTCTTCGGCTCGTTACTGCTTACCGGATGTAGGTGCTGCACAAAGTGTCAGATAATCGCATGCAAGAAAGGAACTAACGCATGAAATGGACAAGCTGTGCGGAGCACATGGGGTTTTACTTATGCACGGGATCTGCGCCCGGCTTTGTACAAAGGATTACATGCAACAACGGCAAGACTTGTACAAAAGGTGGTTGCCGGAACGGGTTCCGGCAACCGCGCCTTATGGGAAAAACTTACGAAGATGTTCTATGTTCCAGGAGTTGCTCACCGGAATGCCATCTTCGGTCTCAAGGCGGACAGCACCAGGCCTTGTGACTCGTCTCACCCGATAAGGGCCTTCCCACTTCGGCGTCAACTTGTTGGAATTCTTGGCGGACTGAACGCACCGAAGAACAAGGTCGCCTTCCTCGAAGCTTCTTGCTTTAACTTTGCGGCTATGATAGCGGCGCAAAGCTTGCTGGTATCGAGCAGCTCGTACAGCAGCCTGAAGACGATCTTCCTCAAGGAGCAGCGCGTCGCCTTGCCGCAGCTGTTCTTGCTCAAGCTCATCATAAGCGAGCACTCGAGGTGATCCGTATACGAGTTCCGTGGGGAGAACTGCCTCTGCTCCATAGATTAGAGCGAAAGGTGTCTGGCCAGTGGCTTGATTTGGCGTCGTTCTGATCGACCAAAGAACCACCGGCAGCTCCTCGATCCAGTTCCTTCCGCACCTGTGCAGCCTGTCGAAAGTTCTGGTCTTGAGCCCGCGCAGCACTTCAGCATTTGCCCTCTCTGCTTGACCGTTGCTTCTCGGATGAGCAATAGAAGTGAAGCAGACCTTGGCGCCAAGGTCTTGGACATACTGCATGAAGGTGCGGCTCGTGAATTGCGTGCCGTTGTTGGTGATAATCCTGTTCGTGATCCCGAAACGGCAAACAATCGACCTGAAGAACTTGACTGCTGACTGTGCTGTCACCTTCCTCACTGGCTGCACTTCCGGCCACTTTGTGAACTTGTCGATTGCGACATACAAGTACTCAAAGCCCCCGACAGCTCGGGGGAAGAGGCTGAGGATATCGAGCCCCCAGACCGAAAATGGCCAGGATAAAGGGATCGTCTAGAGAGCTTGAGCTGGGCTGTCGGCCAAAAGAAACCTTGCCGGAAAGCTTTGCCGGCAAGTGCTCTTGCGCCAATGTGGTGGCCACATATGCCTCCATGTATCTCCGCCAACAGCTTTTGTCCATCTTCCCGGCGAATACACTTCAATTTCACACCGTTGAGTCTTCTTCTGTACAGTATGCTATCGACAAACTGGTACATACTTGACTGCCGGGCTACTCTTTCCGCTTCTTCTTGCTCTTCGGGAAGTTCTCCTGTCTGAAGGAAATGGACAATCTGCTGTGCCCATGCTGGAGCTTGTGGCTCGACAACAAGGACTAAAGGCACATCTACTGCTGCGGGAACATCTGCTTCTATGGCAAGGACTTGCGGCCCTGCCGGAGCTTGATGTTCCCCGGCAAGTTTGCCGGAGCAAAACTTGTCGGGAGCGTCTGCTTCAACGGAACAAACCATTAGGCTTGCCGGAGAAGACTGCCCCTCAGCCTTCTTGGTGTTGATCTTGGGGCCTTTCTTGGCGGCGGCTTCGGGGAGCTCTGCCGGAAAGTAGTCGTCGGAAACCAACTTCCTCTTCTTGCTTTGTCCAGTTGATGGTGTTACGGATGGTTGAGTCAACTTAAGCACAAAGATCCCTGGTTCCACAGGTAACTTTAGTGCGGCGCACTTTGACAGGCCGTCAGCAATATCATTCTGAGCTCTTGGGATATGCTCCATTTGTAGGCCGTCAAAGTGCTCTTCTAGCTTCCTTACTTCATCAACATACGCTTCCATCAACGGACTCTCGTAGTTCTTGTTCACTTGTCGGACGACAAGCTGTGAGTCACCCCTAACAATGAGCTTCTTAATCCCAAGGTCTACTACGATTCTGAGACCGGCAAGCAATCCTTCATACTCTGCAGTATTGTTGGTTGCTTGCTCTTTGGGGAAGTGCATCTGGACTACGTACTTGAGGTGCTCTCCGGTGGGTGCGACAAGCAGCACGCCTGCACCGGTGCCTTGCAGCGAGAAGGCACCATCAAAGTACATCAGCCACTCTTTGCTTGCCTCTTTGACGGGGATGCTCGTTTCTGGAATTTATTCATCTGGGGTTGGCGTCCACTCTGCTATGAACTCTGCTAATGCTCTGCTTTGGATAGTTGAGGTGCTATCAAACTTGAGGCCAAAGCTTGACAGTTCCAGCGCCCACTCGGCAATCCTGCCTGTTGCTTCTGGATTTTGCAGTATCCTCTTCAGCGGAAAGCGAGTGACGACTGTGATCTCATGTGCTTGGAAGTAATGGCGCAGCTTTCTTGAGGCCATGAGGAGGCCGAAAAGCAACTTCTGCACACCAGAGTACCTTGATCTAGCCCCCTGCAGAAGAGAACTGACAAAGTAAACTGGGCGCTGCACCATTCTCCTTGGCATCTTATCATGCTTCTGCGCAAACCCATGTTTGTCGGGACCAGAGCTTGTCGGCGAAGCCCCCTGCTTGTCGCTGGATGGATCTGCCGTGGTTGCTGGCTCATCATCCGCCTCCCTCTCCGCCACTAACGCAGCACTAACCACTTGATTGGTTGCTGCTATATACAGCAACAACTTCTCTTGCGGCTTAGGTGCGACAAGCGTCGGAGTGGAGGACAGGTATCTCTTCAAGTCCTGTAGCGCAGCCTCCGCTTCCGGAGTCCATTTCATTGGACCTGCCTTTTTCAAAATTTTGAAAAATGGCAGGGTGCGCTCAGCAGATCTAGAGATAAACCTGCTGAGAGCAGCCACGCAACCGGCAAGCCTTCGTACATCCTTGACGCGATTTGGTGCTTCGATCTGCTCGATGGCTTTGATCTTGTCGGGATTGATTTCAATTCCCCGCTGAGACACGAAGAACCCGAGAAGCTTGCCGGAAGGGACTCCAAACACGCACTTCTCGGGGTTAAGCTTGAGGTTGATCTTGCGCAGGTTTGCAAATGTCTCGTCTAAATCTTGAATCAAGGTTGCTTTGTTCTTGCTCTTGACCACTATGTCATCCATGTAAGCTTCCACATTTCTGTGCATTTGCGGCTCAAAAGCATGGTGGACTACCCTTGCAAATGTTGAACCAGCATTCTTCAAACCGAAAGGCATCCGTACGAAGCAGTACATGCCACACGGGGTGATAAATGCGGTTTTCTCTTCATCTTCTTCTGCCATGAAGATCTGATGGTATCCTGAGTATGCATCAAGAAATGAAAGCAAATCACATCCGGCTGTGGAGTCAACAATCTGGTCAATACGCGGCAAGGGAAATGGGTCCTTGGGACAAGCTTTATTAACATCAGTGAAGTCAATACAAAGTCTCCATTTCCCGTTAGCTTTGCGCACAACAACAGGATTGGCCAACCACGTGGGATGGAGTACTCCTCTGACAAGGCCTGCTGCTTCCAACTTCTTGATTTCTTCTGCGATGAATTCTTGGCGCTCTACTGCCTGCTTCCTGACTCTCTGCTTGACGGGCCGCGCATGAGGACAAACGGCAAGGTGGTGCTCAATTACTTTCCTGGGAACACCGGGGATATCAGACGGTTGCCACGCAAACACGTCGACATTCGCCCGCAGGAAAGCAACGAGCACGCTTTCCTATTTGGGGTCAAGAGTGGCGCTGATGGTGAAGGTACCACCAGTGCCATCCTCCTTGGTGGACACCTTCTTAGTCTCAGGTGGAGCTGCCATTGCCTTCTTTCGCTTGCCGGTGGAGCTCGACGGTGCGTTCTCGACGGTAGCGCAGCACTCCGAAGAGGTGCGCTTGCCGGAGTGGGCATCAGAGCTCTTGCCGGACTTGGTCTTCTTCTTCTCCCCGGGAGCTTCAGCGGCAAGTGTCCTGCGTTCTGCTGCGGCTGCTGCTTCCCGGTAGATCTTGTCGGCACAGATAAGAGCATCCTTCTTGTCGCCAGGGACAGAGATGACACTTATTGGGCCTGGCATTTTCAATACGTTGTACGCATAGTGAGAGGCTGCCATAAACTTGGCGAGTGCCGGATGGCCAAGGATTCCATTGTAAGGTAATGGAATGTCGGCAACGTCAAACGTGACCCTCTCAGTCCTGAAGTTCAGCTCACTGCCAAATGTTACCGGCAACGTGATCTTTCCCTTTGGCTTGCTCCTCCCCGGGTTGATTCCTTGAAATGTGCCGGTCTCTTCGAGCTCGCTGTCAGGGATCTGGAGCTTCTGGAGCACCGCGGAGGAGATTAGGTTCAAGCCGGCCCCGCCGTCAACTAGCATCTTAGTGACCTTTAGGTTGCGAATTGTTGGTGAAACCAACATCGGCAAGCACCCAACCGCAGTTATGCGATCCGGGTGGTCCTCAATATCAAAGATGATAGGCGTGTTGGACCATTTCAGAGGCTTGCGTGACTCGACGGGTGGTTCTGCTGCATTAACTTCCCGCACCCACTGCTTGAGCTGGCGGTGCGAGGCATGCAGAGAAGCACCACCGTCAACGCACAGGACATTTGTAGCTTTCTGGAACTCCTGCTCATCAGTCTCCTCATCATCCATATCTTCATCTTCGTTATCATCTTCATCCTTGTCGCGGCCACGGGGAGGTCTATCTCCTTGCCGCTGCTTAGCCTTACCGCGGTGTCCTCCTCGGCCGGGACGTTTCTTGCCGGATCCACCAGCTCCTTCCTGGGCCTTCTCCTTGTCGCGCCGCTCGTATTCAGCTTTCTGTTGCTCAACAAGCTGCTCGACTCTCTTACAGTTCTGAAGATCATGGCCCTTGGTGCGGTGAATCTTGCAATACTGCTTGTTGGTGCCGTCCTGCTTGTCGGTGACTGCCACCTCTGCGGCAACCTCCTTGCCGGAGTCACCAGCTTTGGCTTCCTTGGCGCCGCCACCGTTGCCGGACTGCTCAACAACTAGCACTTCTTTGCCTTTCCTCCTTCTGTTGTTCCGCCGCCGGTTTTTCCTTGTCGGGGCAGCATCTTCACTGTCAGATCCCCCCGCTCCTATATTTTCTCCGGGGAGTCTCCTCCCTTCCTCAGCACGCGCACACTTGTCGGCCAGCGCATATAACTCACTGACGTCCCTGATCTTGCACATCGCCATTTCCTCCCGCATCCTGCGGTTCCGCACGTTCTGATGGAATGCGCTGATCACCACGGCAGGGTGGACATCTGGGATGTTGTGCTGCACACTACTGAATCTCTGAATGTACTTGCGCAGGGGCTCTCCTTCCTTCTGGGCGAGCAGATGAAGATCACTCTCCTGGCCAGGAGGCTTGTGTCCGCCGGTAAAGGCGCCGACAAACTGATGGCACAGATCAGCCCAAGATGATATGGAGTTGTCCGGCAAGTGCATGAGCCAGGATCTGACATTGGGCTTGAGCACCAGCGGGAAGTAGTTGGCAAGGATCTTGTCATCTCGTCCCCCGGCAGCTTGCACCGCAATGGTGTAGATGCTGAGGAACTCTGACGGATGCGTCTTGTCGTCGTACTTCTCCGGTACGTCTGGCTTGATGTTCTTAGTGCCGGGCCACTGGACTTGCCGCAGCTCACGAGTGAACGCAGGACAACCTACCGTGTACGGCAGATCGCTTGGTTCCCCTGGCGCATGCATGTCAACAGAGGGCCCAGCGCGCTTGTTGGATTGACGTCGCGCTTCTCTCCGGCGCTCGATGCGGGTTCGAGCGTCTTCTTGTTGTCGATCATGAAGAACTTGGCGCTGATCGCGACGAGCTCGTGGATCCGACGATGCGGTGGAGTCGCTGTCGAGGTGGATCCGGTGAGTCGGTGATCTTGGCCTTCGGGGCGGTGATTGCATGGTAGTTGCACGTCCGCCCGTTTCGTCGCCACCGGCTCGCGTCCGGCAACCTTGCTGCGGCGGCGACGCGCTCGGCCGCCGTGGAGTGTCGCCGTTGGCGTAGCCGATGAAACTCTGAATGGTGGCCCTCCATTCGTCGATCTTGTCCGACGTCGGAGGGTAATCTAGGAGAAGTTGAGCTCGCGCCAAAGCTTCTGCTGGAGTGGTGGGTGGCAGTGGCGGACGGCGCGAGGAGCGGGACGTGCTCGAACTTCTAACTATGTTGGAAGGAGCAGTATCCCATCCAGGCGACTGTGCCCCACTCGTGCCAGCACGCTGGCGCGCATGCTGGTCTTGAGCGCCCCGAGATCCACCAGCTTGGTCTTGGGCTATCATGCGTATGGCACTGCTAGTGCCATGACGCTGTTGATCTTGCGCCTCCTGAGAGTGGCGTGGAACATGTACAGTCGCCGAGGTTTGTGCAGCCTTGTTCTTGGACCCGGCGGCATCATGAGCTTCCTCGTCGACGTCCTTTCTTCCGCCGGCGTCCATCCCACCACTCGTTTGCTCCAACGGTGACGGAAGTGACGTGGATGGAGCGGCCGCCGCCGAAGTCTTCTTCTTCGGTGGCATGCTGATGAAGGGAATGAAGATCTAGCTCGTGTGAACGCCGGATCAGGTTCACACAATCTCGACGCCCCCTACCTGGCGCGCCAAAGATGTCGGGGAGAACTGATCCACGGACACCTATGGGGCCGGTGGACCGGGCCCCTTTCGGTTCGGCGGGGGGCGGAGGTCGCATGAAGAGCAGATCGAGGCGAGGCACACGAGAAGTTTACCCAGCTTCGGAGCTCTCCGGAGAGATAACACTCCTACTGCTGCTTGTCTGATTGCATTATCTGGTGTTCTTGCTCTCGAGAGAGAGAGTGTGTGAGGTTCTCTGGGCTACGAATGAATTGAAGCAAAACTGTCCGAACCTCCGAACCCCCAACCTCCTCTACATTGCGCATGGGCCTCCTTTTATACGCTAAAGGGGTCACCGACAGGTGGCAACGCAGAGGAGGGTAAAAACGTAAAAAGCGAGGTAGTTCATACAGTTGCTTGTACAGTGCACCCTACCTAACCCTGACGGCAGGGGACAAGGGCATTAAATGCCCGTCTGAGTCGCCCGAACAGTGCAGAAAAGGACCGTTAGGGGCGCCACCGTTCGCCACGATGGCGATCTTGTCAGCTTCGCATGCCACTGCGCACCGCTGGCTGCACAGTCTCCCGCCACGCGCACCCGGAGAGGTCCCTAGAGCGACACATTGGTGGATGCGCTGGAGCGTGGGCACAGAGTGGCCGCCTGCCGCGGCAAGCGCCTTGCCGCTGCTGTTATCTTGTCGGGTCCGGAAGCTTGTCGCTCACCGGGCCTCGAGGTACCTTGGTTGGTCTTCCCGGCAAGCTCCTCTTGCCGGGGCCTTGTTGCGTTGCCGGAGCGCGTGGCGCGTCGCGGCAAGTTCCTTGGAGCGCCTTGGTTGGCCTTCCCGGCAAGCACCTCTTGCCGGGGTCTTGTCTCCTTAAATACTTTGTTCTTGGATGGCTCCAAGGGAACCTTGGGGGATCTTGGCGATCGCCCGGCAAGCCTTTGCCGCGGGGTGCTGCAACTGCCCGTGCACAAGTTCGGGGTACTAGGGTACCCCTATTCTAGTACACCGACAGCTAGTATACGCGCTACTGCTAGGTTGGGCTAGCCATGTGCGCCCAGTTCAAACATAGCAGCAACGCTTTTCGCCAGTACGCGCTACTGCAAAAGTCGTAGCAGTAGCGCGGTTTATTTACGCGCGCTGCTACTAATTAGCAGTAGCGTTTGATTTTGTACAGCGCTACTAGTAACATTCTGTGTATAAGGTTTTCCCTAGTAGTGTGAATACTTACGGCAACGGATTCTCCACAGAAGGTCGCCGCTTTTCTCTGAACTGAGTCTGGTTGATGCAGCGGCCAAGGTCAACGATGACGAGATGCTCTGCGACGGCGCGGAGCTCGAGCAGGAGCGGAGGTCGCGAGAGGAGGAAGACGAAGAAGAGAGGAGAATGAGAAAACCGGCTGCATGCCTATTTATAAGGAAAAGGCGAACAGACGGGCGCGAAAAACGAGGAAGACCCAAATAATGGTTATGCAACTAAACGGACGCCTCGATTCTCGGGAGGCATTAAAGATGAAGATCCGTTGAGAGATGACGTCATAATTTTTTTGCGTTTTCAGGAGATGGCGTCATGGCGGGTTACAAAAAACCTCTGTGAGGATAAGAAGATGAATTTTGTCTAAGTGTTGAAGATTGACAAAGAACAAAGTTCAAAGTCAACCTGGGGCCTAATGTTGGGGATATAACTATCAGTTATGACCCGCCTAGGAGGGGCCGGGTCAAGACCCAATGGCGGGTCACAAAGGAAGCCCAGTAAACACTCAAGGCGATAGGTTGTTAAATCTTATAGAAGGCCTAAATGCCTGGAGGCGGTTTAAGGCCCAATATTGTAAACAACCGTATGTAAGGAAAGACTTGTAAAGAAACATATGTAAAAGAAGTCACCGAGACGGACTCTATTTATGAGCCGGCAGGGACTCTGTAGGCCACCAGGCGTCAACCCGTGTATATAAGGGGACGACCCGGGGGCGGCTTAGGGCAAGAAACAAGAGATCGATAACCAAGCTGGCGAACTAGCCTCTTGGTGATCGAAAACCCAGCAATATCAACACAACTAGACATAGGCTTTTACCTTCATCGTAAGGGGCCGAACTAGTATAAAACCTCTTGTGTCCTTTGTCCCGATCAACCCCTTTAAGCTTCCTAGTTGCAATGGCCCTACGACTAAGTCCTTCTGCTAGGACATCTGTCGTGACAATTCCACGACACAACTCCACCGTTATGCGTCAGATTCTTCAGAGTTTTTCTTTCTCATGTAATAAGGTTGACGACCACTCTTGTGAGGCTTGCCGTCTTGGAAAGAACGTTCGTCTTCCCTTTAGCAAGTCGACAAACGTTTCCACTTTTCCGTTTCAGTTATTGCATAGTGATGTTTGGACGTCCCCGGTTGCGAGCAACACGGGTTACTTATACTATTTGGTGACATTGGATGATTTCTCTCATTATGTGTGGACTTTTCCTCTCCGTCGCAAGTCGACGTTCTTGCCACACTCACAGCTTTTTATTCAAATGTCACCACATAGTTCGGTTGTCCTATTGTCGCCTTGCAAACTGACAACGACAAGGAGTTTCACAAAGTTGCCGTCCGCAATCTTCTTGCATCGCACGGCACCATCTTTCGCCTCACTTGCCCCTACACGTCCCAGCAGAATGGTCGCGCCAAGCGCGTCATTCGCACTCTTAATGACTGTGTCCGCACGTTGCTCTCGCACTCCTACGTGCCTCCTCGGTTCTGGCTGGACGCGCTCGTGACCGCTAGCCTCCTCATAAACATTCGCCCGTGTCGTCCGCGCTAGAACTACACTCCTCACCAGCTCCTCTTCGGTGCGGTTCCATCTTATGATGGTCTTCGCATCTTTGGGTGTCTCTATTATCCTAGCACCGCGTCCACTGCACCTCACAAACTCGCTCCCCAGTCGCTTCCTTGCATCTTCCTTGGTTATCCTCCCAACACCAAAGGTTACCGGTGCTATGATCCAGTGTCCCACCGCGTTTTCACCTCACGTCACGTGTACTTTGATGAGTTGGTGTACCCGTTTCAGCAGGTACCGTCACCCTCGGCGTCCCCCGCAGCGCGGTTCGCCTCTGCCCCCACCTCTGGCGAACCGCCCCGCCATGCACCGGGCTTGGCCCTGCCCGCGCTCCCGGCTCCGGCGGCCCCCGTCGCCCCGGCTCCCTTGGCGGCCCACGTCGCTGTGGCCCCCTCGGCCGCCCCTGTCGTCGCGGCCCCCTCGGCGGACCCCATCGCCGCGGCCCCCTC